>NW_006238920.1:9931072-10018646 GCF_000375325.1 Capsella rubella | reverse complement strand
CTTGAAATCCACACTTTACTATTAAATTGTAACTTAAATTATATAACCTTTCAATTGACTATTTGTTTCCTCCATTTAACTTCAATTAACACACTATAAAATATGATTATAACTCCTCTGATTTAATTATTTTAGAATGTAACTTACATCATATTTTATCCTATAAATACTCATTTTTACATCCTCCTCCACCATATCTGATATTCTCAATATTTTCTTTGTTTAATTTTTAATGTTCTTGCATGGGTTGAAAGCTCAATTAAGATATAATTTGTAAGAGCTTGATTATATATTTGGTTAAAACTTTTGTTTTCATTTATATTTCTTCTTTATTTTATGTACTTCATCATTTTTTCATTGTTTTTATACTATTAAATGTATAATACATATGTATAATAATATTTTATGGCTATAAGGAAATTACTTTATCGAAGGGATTCAAATATATTGATTTCTGACCATCGCACCATAAGAAAATCAAGCTAAATAAACCATTTTCATTGTTTTACTTTATATGTTTTTTTCTTTCTCACATATTCATGTATATTTATTTTATTTTCAAAGTATGTAATTATTTTAACAAAATATTTTTTTGTTATATTCAAACCAATTTGTAAGACATTGAAATAAATAAAATTTTATACACAAATAAAGGTAACTTTTGTGTATATTTATAAGTTTACACACATATTTGGATAAATTTCAACATTTTTAGTGGTTGTTTTGATAAAGTTTGAAAATGGGGTAAATTTAAAAAGTGGTATTTAAAGGGGTATTTTTTAAATTCTCCCAATATCATTCCTATTTTTATCATTAAAAATATTATTGTTTTATCAAAAAATACTTAAAAGTACTAAAAAAAATTACTATCAAAATTGATTAATTGAACAATTAATCAACGAATAAATTCAAAAGATATGGATGTATGCTTCTATTGTATGATTTAAATAAATAACATGTAAAAATGTCATAAGCATTAAAATTTATTTAATATATTTTTTATAAGTAATAAATAAATTAAAATAATTAAATAAATATATAATAACCCGCGCATATGCGCGGGATATTACCTAGTAATTAGAAAAGGTAAGTAAAAAAAAATGGTAAGAAAGATCTTAAAAGTGGCAAAGTTTTTGTACCGCTTTTTTCTTTTCCAGCTTAAGCTTATTTGGTCACAAGAAATGCGTTTGATCACAATTCCCACATAGAGAGTGTAAAATCTTGTTGCATCTTTCGTTTATTTAGAGGCATTGGTTATAGGAGAGTCAAACGTGTGAGGTATTTGTCGTACCTTGTTTGTCATGAGCGCTAACTCAAAAAGGGAACCCGAGATTAAACATCTAAATCAGAGAGTCTGATCATAGTTCATAGACCAATGGCAAGGTTTATGAACTAGAAAGACTAACCAATTGACCTGTTAAAAGACCAATCACTAACTCATAAAGCTAATCAGTTCACATATTCATCATCCTGCATCTTCAACTGTAGAACCACAATTCTGTGCAAATCGGAACTCTACACGGTTTCATACACTTGATTGCTCGGTCACAACAATAAGCAGACCGGGAAAAAACATCGGATTCTATTGTAAATGAACATTCTTTCTCTTATCAAAGATATATAATCTCACCATCTCTCTCTCTCTATGTGTGTCTCAAAACGTAGGCAGACACCGGTGTCTTCATTCTTTGAGTTCTTCAGAATCATTCAATACAAAAATGTACCTAAAAACAAAGCAAACCCCCATGAAATTTCTCACCAATTCTCCAAACCCTTCAAAAAAATCAAAACAATGAAAGCAAGAAAACTCTCACTCACTTGCTCTTCAATGTTCCAAGTTCCCTAGCACAAAACTCTATAAATCAAGACTCTTTTGTACAGTAACAAGGCGAGAGGTCTTCAATGGCGGGGAAGAATCACAACATACCTCCAATGTATCCCGAAACCCAGCTTCATTCGTCTTCAACATCACCGGCAATGGGAACCTCACGCCTTTCGCCGCACAAGCCTGATGCCTCGGTTTAATCCGATTCTCCAAACTAAACGAGAAATACTGAGGAAACTCGAGAACCTCTCTCACATCTCTCCCCATCTCCACCATTAAATAATTCAACTTGGGGTCATAGTTCTCAGCAATACTGTAATTAAACAGCTGCGGGAATCTCTTAAACATAGCCGTGGCGCTACGCCGGGAGAATCCTAGCTTTTCAAAGTAATCAATCCGTGGTACTAGTTTATTCTCGACGCTACAAGAGAGCAGATACGTATGTTTATGCGGATCTAAGATTCCGATTCTCTGGAGGAAGTAAAGCGTTGGTCTGAGCTGGTGATCGACGCTACAGGCGAGAAGACGAGGACGACGGCGTAAGGCTTGACGGAGGTCAAAGATAGAGTCAACGCCGACTTCGCGGAGGAGGAAAGTGATGACTGGGATTGTGTGTGAGTTAAGCGGTGAAGTGAGAAGCTCGGGGCACATGGAGACGAGGCGGCGAAAATCTGGTAAGGTGAAGTTGATTGGTGGAGTGGTCATGTAATCGACGACGGATTTAACGGCGGAGAGAGCGGTGGAGAGGAGAGGAGGGTGACGGTTGATTAGGGTTAAGAAATCGATACCGAGTGAATCGAGGTAAATGAGTTTCTCGTGGATGGAGGATTCTAGGGTTTCGGTGGTCGTTGAGACCGTGGAGGAGGAGAAATCGGTGAAATCTGGGGATTTGAAGAGTGAAGAAGAAGAAGTGTTTGGTTTGAAGGAAAGTGCGGGAAAACTGTGGAAGCGGAGGCGAGAAAGAGTGGGAAAATTGTGGTGAAGGGAAGGGAAAGAGGAAGAAGAAGAGAGGAAAGAGAGAGCTTCTTGTTGCATTGTTCAAGAGACATCTCACACTTACATGGATGATTCGATTCGATTGAAGCTCTCTCTCTATCTCTCTGTGAAGGTAAGTGATGATGATGATGATGAAAGGATAAGAGTGGAACAGAGTGTGAGAGATTTTGAAGATGGGGATTTCTTTTGGAGTGAAGGAGAAAAAGGGGATAGCATATCTTAACCGATCCGGTTTAAATCAAAACTTAACTGGTTTATTCCAATCAATATTCGATTCGATGAAGCCTCTCTTTTCCTTTTCTTTTTTAAGCCCACTGGGCCGTATAAAGGCTACATCTTTTTATTATATTCTGGCTAGTCTCAACATTCAAATTTCATACACTAAATTTTGAAGTTATTTCATAGAAAAAATTCATTTATCTTATAAATTAGAATTTACTAGTCATTTAACAAATAGTATTGTGGACATGATTGTTGAACCAAAAAAAAAAAGTATTGTGACATGATCACATATGTCAATTTTTTCATAGGAAATTATTTGCATGAGTCAATTGACATAATTTTTTATGATCTTAATAGTCATAAAAACAAAATTCCAAAGACCATCGACGAAAATTGACTCTAATAAATCTTTTGTGGACATAGAAACTTTATATTAAAGTATTCTTACATCATTGGTGTATTCTTATATCTTCTGTAACAAAACTTCTTGGAGTACTAGCATCAGTCTCTTTCGAATCCCCTTGGAGAAGAGCATGTTTCAACATCATTGAACTTTGCATTCTCAATTTCTCAAGGTGAAAAATTTATTCTGATAATCTATTATCGATGTCAAATCCATTAAAATTGTCACCAAACCAAAGAATAACTTATCTTTAGATCATGTAAAACCCTTACGAGTTATCCGTATTTTTAGGAGCGTAAATTTTTTTTCATACATAAATACGCAAACGAGGTGAGTCATTTTTATATCATGAAATCAAGTTGCATGGATCATCAACAACAAATAAACATGTTTGCATAAAAAATGCTTAGATATATCTTGATATTTACTTAGTTAATGCTTATATTATTTATTTCGAAATAGAAAATAGTTAACATATTAGGAAGTAGGGAAAGATTAGAAATTCTTTTTCAAAAAAGAAATAGGAGAACCAAAACTTTTGTGAAGCATCTATGGAGCCGCAACATTGTTCTTTCAAGTCTGATGACGGCTCAGTTGCTTAGTAGTGAGCTTGAAAATGCTATATCTGCTGGTCTTGAGCTTTATCACGCTCTAACAATCACTAAAACAATGATAAATTCGATTTTGAAAACTTATGATGAAAAGTTAGTTAATACTTCAAATAATTGAGGATTTAGAACCAGTCTTACGTTCAACGTTTGTCCAAAAACAATACACACTCTTATTTTTAGTATATCATTCCAAGTTTTAGCCTTTTTACCACGTCAAATTAAGACTTTGTGTATGTGTTATATCCTACCTCAAACTATAATTCAATTGCTTTACACAGCATGAATATAATTTTTCAAAAGGAAGGTAAATGAATAATACACATAAAAATAGATTAATACACAAATCAAATTTTCCAATAATCACCAAGAAAAAAACGAGAATTCGAAAAAACAAATTTCAGTAGACTAAAATATGAATGGACAACCTAAGAGTCGTCGCTTTCCGAAGTGAAAGTGTCGGTAATATCGTCCCACACCATTTTGGACACAAAATCGTCGTGTTTTGGAACATACTCCTGCAATTACAAACATGCATGCATTCAGAACATACTCATGCATTCAGTTCATTTATGTATCCTCTTTTGGTACTCATGCATTTTACTTTTATATATAAATAATAAAATATCAGTGAAAGACACAAAAACAAACCTCAAGAAGTTGAAGTAATTGATGAGCGTTCGGAGCCGAGACGATGATGCGACGGGCAGTGGATGAGACGAAGCCTTCGTCTACTGCCTTATCTATAAACGTCAATAGTGAATCGTAGAATCCATCCACGTTCAATAGTCCCACCTACATTGTTTTAACTTCACATTATGTACAAGGGGTACGTCTTCATGTATGCGTATGTTTACATGTTTTATCAATTTCTATAAGCATTCGGATTTTGTACGTAACGTACGATATGGTTCTGGAGTACTCCTTAATTATGAATTTAATTATCAACGTTATATCACAACCTTAGTTAAGACATTATTCCGTGTATATATATGACTTCATCTCACATGCTTAGATTCTCTTTATACACATGACACAAAAACATCTCTAATTTCTTTAACTATGTTTTGTCGGATAACCGTAATTACCGGTCGAAAATTCAAAGTAATGTATTCATCGTATCTACAAGAATTGACGTTAATTACCGGTTTATTGTGGATCCCAAGTTGAGACCAGGTGATGACTTCCAACAGCTCCTCAAATGTCCCATATCCCCCTGTTTTGTTTGTCAAATAACAACACCACATAAATTATTTTATTAACCTTATAATGTTCTTAGATATTATAGACATCTTTAATCATTTCATTCTTTATATATACATAAACTGAAAAGAATAAAACAAAAAACTTGCAAACAAACCAGGAAGTGCTATGAAGGCATCGGCTTGGCGACCCATTTCAGCCTTCCTTTGGTGCATAGTCGATACAGTTATAACTTCTCCTATTGATTCACCAGTTATCTATAAACACATAACATCATTTTATAACATCCATCATAATCATGTTTTGATTCACATATATTTTACTAAATACTCAACATCCAATGTAAATATATGACTTGGTATATATTCAGTTAAAATGTATAGTTAATTTGTAATTACCTCTCTTGGTGCTAGGGACTTGGGAATGATCCTGCGCATAATATCAACATCTAATGTAAATAATTACCAATTAATAAAGTATTAATCATTAATTTCGTTTAGTCACCTTACTTTGTAATGGTCAAAGATTTTTATCCTTTCTTTATTTTTCTTTCGGTTTAAGGTTCAAATTTCTTTGAAACATTAAACTTCCAATTATTAGTATATGTTTAAATAGAGCTAAAGACAAGCAGCTGCCTTTACGCTCGTTGGCCTTAGATTTTGTCTAAATAATAGTAATATACAAAAGCGAAGCCAGAGAGCATTTTGTTCTTATAATCATATTAATTCATGAGTATAATACGAATTGAAGCAATCAAATTGCTATTTATGATAATGTTACCCATATGAAAGGCAGGACAAGAACATGGGAAGAACACAAAAGAATGATGTAGTGTCGCTTTGAACGTATTAGATAAGTTGACACCTCTAATACTATATTGTTTACTAAACTTTTAATAATAAAAATGTATATAGAGATAGATAAGATACCCAAGAACATGACGACCACCATCATGAACAGCCTGAGAAATGAGACCCATTAGCCCCACGCTTCCTCCTCCATACACCAAATCGATGTTTCTCTCCACCTATATGGGTTTATTTAGTGTGTTAATTATTTAGTGTTTTAAACAAGTACATTTTGTATTCAATGTAAAAACATTAAACATTACTAGATGAGTTTATTAGTTATTATTAATCTTTTGTTTTAACACAACACGAAGCATGGTGGGATTTTGTTAATTGAGGAAGTGAATTATACATCGAACACTTAGATAATATACATGCTCGACGACTATTCACAGAGACACAGACATACACGTTTTATGTATAGTACTTGTATTATACATATCACATTGATACTTGTATATGATCCGAAGTTCTTTTCAGCTAATTATGGTTAAATGTATTGCAAAATGAAAAAAAAACGAAAAAAAAAAAAACATACTGGCATATAACGAAAAAAATAGTTAAAAAAACAGAATCTGTTATCGTAATATAATTTTTAATTAAGTGGTTAAAAATGAGCATGAAGTGACGAAAGTAATGATGTAAATAATAATGAAAGTGTGGAAAAAAAAGAGAGAAATTAAAAACCAGCTGGTGGGCGAGTTGGAGAGCAGCGTCGTGATAAGTAGTTTTGTTACCGGAACTGCTTCCGCAGAAGACACAGATCCTCCTGAATCTTGATTTTGTCTCTTCCATTCTCTCTCTCTCTTTCTGTCTTTTTCCTTCTTTTTTTTTTTTGGGTTCTGTCACTTTCGAAACTTTTTTATTTATAGATAGATAAATATGTGAAGAAGAAGTATACAGATTTGGTTAAGGATCCAGGTCAGGCTGGCTATATCTGACTATAAATACATTTAAATTAAATGAGTTTAGTTGAAGTTATATATATTTGGATCCCGTAGATTGTGACAGCTTTTTTTCCTTAACAATATATTTTAGAATGTGTATAAAATTTCAAGATTAAAATATCAATCAGAGTCATTTGTTGCATACATGTCCAAACCTATATATTTTTCTCAGCATTTAAATATTTTTTTATATTGATATTTACTATTCAATTTACCAAAATTATAAATGCCGTAAATGATATCATATTTGTAATTAAAAATAATTTACTGAATTGTATGACTTAAAATTGATACAACATTATTTTATATCATATACCATGGATGTATATTCATTTAATTAACAAATACTTTAAAGTGATATTATGGTATATATATTATTTTGGAACATTGAGATTGCAATTTGACTCTCATCAGAAGGTTTATCAGACAAGTGTCCACCTCAAAAGAATGAAGAATCCAGTTTTTAGTTAAATGAATGAATAACTAAATAACCATATCTTTGATTAAAGAATCGGTCACTATGCGTATCAGATAAGCTTACTTCGTATTACTCACCAAATCTGTAGAATCTTTTTGTTGTATCAGATAAGTTTACTTCCTATAATCTTATTTAGTCAGCAAATCTGTAGAATCTTTTGCTTTCATACATATAGCTAAATGTTCAATGGCAATGTTAATTAAGCTTACATAAAAGAAAAGAAAAGAAAGAAGCTCCCAATACCTGATGTCGAATTGGTTAAGAAGAATCTGGTGTTGGTTATATTTGGTTGAAGTCTGGTTTAGACTTCAATTCAATTGGTTTATTTGAAGATTGAAGACTCTGCCTTATTCGGAGGCATCGAGAGGCTGAGAACAATTTCAATACTCTTCTTGGCTTAGAGGGTTTCTTGTTTTCTTTTTGTTGCAGATTATACAGTGAACTAGTGATCAGAATGCCACTGTTTAGATTCTATTTTCTTTGCAAATCCAAATTCAGAAAATTGCAGGTTCTTGAAACACACTTACTGACCTTGAAACTCATTTTAACATTGCAGGTTCTTGCCATGTGAGTGTGTGTGTTTTGATGCCTAACACTCTATTATTCAAAATTTGACATCTGCATAAACAAAACCTTTAGCAAGCTGTCTTGATTACAGGGTCTGCATGTGTTTGACTGTCCTGGTCATACACTTTTTTTTCAAAGGATTGGTGGATGCAAGTGGCTTTTCGTTTGTGTTAGAGGAATAATGCTTTTGATCAAGAAACAAAGTTGATCGGTTTGGTTTAAAGGAGAAAAGGGTTAACGATTGGGTGTGACTGAAGCAAACCTCTCTATTCCCTTTCTTCTTTTGTTCAAAACGCTTTTTTGCCTTCAGTTATGTTTTGTCTCTGTCTTTGTATAATTGTATGGCTTTTGGGTCTAAGTTCATACATAGACAACATTTGCTGTTTCACTCTTTATTCTCTAAATTATCCTCTTTGGTCCTACATGTCCTCCGCTACTAAGCATGAATCTTTTTGCTTTTCTAATATAACAAGACTGTATAATATATATTTCCCCTGAGCTTGGAGTAACATTGTGAAAACTGGAAATTGATAGTTGTTTCTCTGTTGGAGCATAACTTGGATAGGTTTCACACCAAGTTAATGACTGTCTGGGCATTTTATCTCATCTTTAGTTTATGGTATAGTGGCAGTATACCATTCTTTTGTTTGGTTATAGGAACCAGAGGCTGTGAGTGTGATAGATTTTGCTGATTGATGAGTGGTCTTTGGATGAAGCCTTACAAAAGGAAACGAGTAAAAGCTGAAAATATGATTAGGGAAGGGGAAAAGAAAAAAACATCTCTCACAGAGATTAAAATTCACACTCCTATTTCAATAACCTTTTAGGACATATACAAGATGCAGTAATCAAAGTGTTAAAAATCTTGTTGGAGATTCCTAGGGAAGGTGAATGGTAAAGCTTTCTTTTCTCTTCTTTCTATGTAGTGGCATGCTTCATGAGACAGATAGATCTATTCATAGAAGAAATTGTAACAGTATAGGCTCCTCATACCAATTCATCCATAATGATCTTTTGATCTATATAGGATTTTAGCATTTCATAGTGGATTATTTCATGCAACATTCACTGGATAGCAAATGAGTTTTGTTTGCTGTTCTCTATCTTTCTTTTGGTGTATATACTTAATGTATACATTTTTTGTCTTTCTAAATAGTAATCACCTTAATTTCGTCTTCTTGTTTCTCCTGTTTTTTTAAGTGAAAGATATGGTATAAAAGTAACATACTTTTATGAAAGTAATGAAAGGAAAAAGATAATTATACTTTTTATACGTTTAGTATATCTTTTAAATATATAAAATAAATGATACACTTTGCATAAAAAGAGAGACACCCACTCAGTAAGCAGTACCCATATTACATCTTTATTTATAATTTGTATGAGAAGTTTGAGATTGAAAATAGTATTAGGGGGTAAAGCTGAGTTGCCTTTGGCTTTTCGTACTGATTTGTCACCACATGTATTCCACTTTGTATTACAAAATCCACTTTGGACCCTTAAATTTGCCTCTCCTACAAGAAAAGCATACACATTCCTCCTCCTCCCCATATATAGTTTCAAGTCCTACTTCTCTGTATACTTTTCTCATAGGCTTACACAAACGTCCCTTAGATTCGTCCCCACTGCATCAATCTTCTGCTAAGATCCTTTTGTGTTTTTGTTATCAAAAGAAAGAGAGTATCATACATAAGTTATAGATACATATATTGAGTATGAGGAGTGGAGGTTACAGTGTCCAGCAAGCCCTCACGCCTGAGGCTGCAACTATGGTGAAACAAGCCATGGCCTTGGCTAGACTGCGAGGGCATGCTCAGGTCACGCCTCTACATGTAGCTAACACCATGCTCTCTGCTTCCATGGGTTTACTCAGAACAGCTTGCCTCCAATCTCACACTCATCCTCTTCAATGCAGAGCACTCGAGCTCTGTTTCAATGTCTCTTTGAACCGTCTGCCAACTTCCACAGGGAGTCCTATGTTGGTCCCTTGCATATCTAACTCTCTGGCTGCAGCTTTTAAGCGTGCGCAGGCTCACCAGCGGCGTGGTTTCATCGAGAGCCAGCAACACCCAATCTTGGTCGTCAAGATTGAACCTGAACAGCTCATAATATCCATACTTGATGATCCTGGTGTGAGTAGAGTGATGAGAGAGGCTGGTTTCTCAAGTCCTCAAGTGAAGAACAAGGTGGAGCAAGCTGTGTCTTTGAAGATTTGCTCCAATAAATCCAAGGCAAAAAATTTACTTACTGCAGCGGTCAAGAACTTCAGGTATATCTTCTTGTGAAACTACTTTGGTTTGGTCATTAAACTCTCACGGACACACACACAAACACACATGCTGCGATCTAATTCAGTCAACTTTATATTTTGAATTAGTGAGATCGAAAATGAAACCATCCTAGAATGCTCAACGGTGACGGATGCAGAAGGTAAGAGAAGAAGCAGCAATGTGATCACAGCTCTCCCAGCATGGCTTCAGCAATACAAGAAGGAGAATCAACAAAAGGACACTGTGAGTTATGAATTATGATCTCATCATTCTCAGTATTCGTATCCTTTAATATTCTAAGACTTGGTATTGTTTTTGGATTTGGCAGGATTCTGATAACTCAATCTGCAATTTAGTCCACAAACGGACATCTGAGAAAACCATTGATCTTTCTTCTCTTTCTCCTTCTTCCTCTTCTTGCAATACTTATGTTTCTACAGATGCCAACTTAAGATTATTCGCACCAGAACATAATAATGACCTCACAACAACGCTCTTGATGAACTCTGCAGCCTCTTCTAGCGATGCAGTAGACATTGAATATGTCTCCAGGTTTAAAGAGATGAATGTTGAAAACCTAGAAACTCTCTGTGATGCCTTAAGTAGCAAGGCACCGAGGCAAAAGGATGTTATCCCTGATATTGCGAGAGCAATATTGAAATGCAGGTCCGGTTCAACACCTAGGAAGATCAGAAACGGGATTCGAAAAGAAGAAACTTGGTTGTTTTTCCAAGGTGTGGATGTGGAGTCCAAGGAGAAGATAGGTAGAGAGTTGGCGAAACTTGTGTTCGGATCAGTTAACAGCTTTGTTCCAATAAGCTTGAGCAGCTTCTCTTCCTCTTCTATGGAAGATCTCGGTAACAAGAGGAGGAGAGACGGAGATAGCTGGAACTACATCCAGAGATTGTTCGAAGCAGTGTCTTGTGATCCACACAGAGTGTTCTTTGTCGAAGATATAGAGGAAGCTGACTATTTATGTCACATGAGTTTCAAGAAAGCCATTGAGAGAGGAAAACTTCAAAGTGGAAGTGGTGAAGAAGCGTTTCTTAAAGACGCAATCGTGATCTTGAGCTGTGAAAGATTCAGCTCGAGATCATCAAGACCATGTTCGCCTTCAGAGGATGATAGAAAGATGAGGAGCCCTTGTGTATCTCTCGATCTAAGTCTTTCTATTGATCATGATGATAATATTCATGATGGATATTGCAGTGATCATATTGGATTACTTGATGCTGTAGATGCACACATTCTTTTTAGCGTGTCGTCAACATAGATTCATGTGATTTCACTACCTTGGTCATGATCTTGGTACATACTAATATGACATGGTAACGTGTTTTTTCGCCTTGGTACAATTTTCTATTTTAGCTTATCAATCCATCCTCCTATTCGATCACTTTTTTCGAGTAAAATTCATACTTTATAATTATCCGACTGATCATATTGTAAAGTCTTCGAATATTAACTTTATACTGCCACCGGCAAATAACATATGGTTGATCATCAATATGATAGTATCAATCAATATCTACAGCATCTAGCTTTTAATTATACTTGATCAAAGTATGGTAATAAAAATGATCCATGACGTAAGAGTTGCACAAAGGAGAAGTTACTTTTCTAAAGAAACAAATCAAACTGAAGTAGATCACACCGAAGAAAATCAAAGGATCACTTTAAAACTTTTCTCACTTTCTAATAATTATTCGAAGTAGCCGTCAAAAAAGAATTCGTTTACTACCTCTGTTTTTTTTTTTTTTTTACTTTGGAAAGGTATGGATTAGCTTGAATAATATATAATTTCTCTTAAAAGAAAATTAAAAGCAAAAGATAAACCCATGAAAAGAAGGATTAAGTCGGAAACAAGAGGCATCTTTATATATGCTTTTAGACTAAAAATATATATAAGATATGTACTAAAATAACTTTAAAACATTATGGCCAAAGAAGGGTCTTTGTCGTATTGAGGTTATCGTGACTTTTATTTGAAAAAAAAAAAGAATAAAAGAAAGTGTTTCTTATAATATTCAAGTATGAAGAGCCGAACCACTTTACATAATAAACGTAAGCATATACAAATCACAGACATGTAGTGGCTGTGGCAGGCGCATTGTTTTGCTTGAAAGATTTATTTACGTTATGATCACCATTCATCAATCTCGGCTAAAGCCTGCAATCTAGGCATAACACCAAATGAAACAGATTAGTCTACGTATTAATATGCCACATTAGTCCATCTGTATCATACATTATTTGTAACTTTTTCGCATAATTATGTACAATGGATATACCAAATCTTCGTTTTTTTTTCAACGTTTGATATTTTCAGGTTCATGTACATTAAAATAAGAATAAACTTATGTACTTTTATTCAATAAACTTTAAAATATAAAGACACCCAAAACAGAGGGTACAACCATACCAGAGCAAATGTCAAAGACTCGTCAAAGAGTGTATCAAGAAATTTGATTATAAGCAAAACCAAGTCCTCGAGACGACATATAGGATTGAATTACCCTTTTCTTCTCACACTCTTCGGCAATAACTTGCGCCATATATTTTTCTGGTCAGCATGCGCTTAAGTAAATATCAATTACGTAAAATAATGTTTTATTTATATATAACAAGGGAAGATGAACAAATGTATACAATAGGCTCTATAGAAGATAAGTGAGAATGGTGCTGAGAAAATAAAAATAAAAGAACCAATGTATGTGATGGACTGGAACAGAACTCAAGACTCAAAAATCGAAGTCGCACTTAATTGGGAAAACGCTGGAAGAAGTTGTAGTTCCGTTGGAGGTACTTAAAGGAAGCATTAGATCGTCGCAATTAACCTTAGGCTTAATCCTCCGAAACTTCAAGTCCCCAAGCTTAAACCTAACCCTAAGCCTGAACTTGATCTCTATATTGTAAACACCGGAGATCTTTTCCACGTTCAAAGTCCGAGACTGTTTGGCGTTAAAGATAACAAGGTTTTGGCCTTGGAACGTTGGTGTGAGAACGGTTGTGTTTTTGTGTCCTTGATAGAAAGGAGTTAACGTGGTGGAACTAAACCGCTTTCCCTCGTAGTAGGCATGAGCTTCGATCCTGTCGTAGTAGACTCCGATCCTCTTGTTAGGGTTACGGACAGGGACAGTGAGGGCTAGGTTATACCTTAAAATGTTGTCCGTGGAAGTGTGTTCAAAGCGGGTAAGGGACGCATCGGTAACGTGGAACTTGATGGCACGGGGACGGACGATGAGCCAGAAGACTAGAGCGGCTATGCCGAGGATGACAACAAGGGATATGATGACTTTGACAAAGAAGCTTAGGAGGCAGCAGCCACAGCCTCGACCGTGCCCACGTCGGTAGTAGCCTTTGGGAGCCGGTGGTGGGATAGATGGACCGTAGAAGGCGCCGTTGAGAGGTTGTTCAGCCATGTTTTTAGTAATGTTGTGGCGATCAAGTTGGAATAAATGGGTATATATGGCTTATAAAAGAGGTTGATGTAAGTCCTCTTTATATACACTTTTCATTTGTGCGTTTGTCAACTTATAGATTAAGGTATTGTCACGCTACGCGGGATTTGGTTGAATATTTGACCAGAGTATTAATATTATGCAATTGTAGGCTTTGTGATGTTGCCCCATAATTTCCAATAACGAGTATTTTACATAAGATCATATATGTTTTCAACTTTTGGTCTCTCACCGTACGTTGGTTTTTCATAGTTTCTACTTTCTAGAACCTAAAGGGCCGCCTGTGTCAGCATAATTAGTCTGATTTTTTTTTTTTCATTCTTAACCAAAACAAAAGTGATTAAGTTTAAAAATGTTTAAGTAGAGGCGAGTGATTTAAATAGTTCTCGGTTTTTACATTTTCATCTTTTGACGTAAATATATTTATTAGATTTTGTATTTTACATAATATAGGTAAATATAATGTATTTATCCGAATTAAAAAGAAAAAAAAATTGGAAGATTTTTAATAAAAGATGCCAACAAAAATGGAAAATAGTACCCAAACAAATAAAACCAAAAACAAGACATGGACCTAGGCCTATGCTCTTATTAAGCCCATCATAATTAAGACAATCTCCATAACGGTTGCTAGATAAGAGCTTTGTCTAGATAATAAAAAAGTTATGATCGATGTAACAATATTTTTTGTAGGTAAATTCTAACAGTTGTAATTCTCTTCCTTCTCTTGTTTCCTTTTTTTGGTATGTCTAACTCTAATCCATTCAGGTTCTTCTAATTCGCATGTGATCCTAGCTAAACAATGTGTCTGCCGACTTCCCAAACTCATTAAGTGACAACCGATCTAAAACCTTACAAACAAACAAATATGATATCTATAAAGCTGTCCCCTCCAAATAATTCATATACGGTACTGTATTCGAATCTGATTTTACTTGAAAGTTGAAACCTTCTTATCTCCTCCAATCATTTTCCTCCTCACAAATTTTGCTTATGAAATTAATATTGCATATTTTAGATCAAAGTCCACTAACAAAAATAAATATTCCAGCAATTTATGTGACATGTAGTTATAGCCTTGTACGAGCCGATTCAAAAAAATCTAACAAGAATACTTTGTATACAAACTATAGTGTCATGACAGTATAATTTACGAGAAGATCAGCATAAACAAAAGGGTATACAAATATAAACCATATAAAAGCAAAAACATCATCCTCAGTAGGAAGAAAACTGAACAGAAGAAGAAGTAAAGAGTGATAGCAAACTTTTCAACGGCGTCAAGGTTTGTGTCCTGTTTGCCTAAACGTTGACACTGCACTTAGCTGCGTCAGTGACCATCTTAACGGCATTTTCGCCGACATGAACTCCGGCGGCTTTATCATTCAGATTTATATATGCCGGACAACGGACATGGAGATGATACTTACCAGTGATAAGAGTCCCGACCTTCCACCTCACGCGTCCATCGGCGCGTATAATCAACGAGACTAGCCCTCCGTTCTGCTCGTCGTCCAGAGCCATGGCGTTGAAAGGAGCGACGGAAACGGCGTCTCCATATATGAAAGGAGACCAAACGTTGCCTTCTTTGTGGCCTTGGTACGTCGGAGGAATAGCCGTACGTAGAGTGATCTGTTGGTTCCTGTAAGTAGCGTAGACGTGAAGCCGGTCGTAGTAGATTCCGATCTTGGAGTTTGGGTTACGTGAAGCTAATGTGACCTGAAAGTTTGAGCTGAGGAGGTTAGGCTGCGAGAGGTTAAAGGCGTAGACGGTGGCGTCTTGGAGTATGAATCTTGGTTTTGTTGGTCGGAGGATTAGCCAAACGAGCAGGATTGCTATTAAGACGATGATGATTAAGCCGATGATGGCTCCGCAGATTCTACTGACGGTTCCTCCTCCGCCACCACCGTGGTTTTCACAATCTTTGGACATTAGTATTAGTTATCTCCGGTTTTGCCACTAGGCTTTGTTGTATGCTGGATGGCGAGAGAGAGAAGAGAGCGAGACTATGGTTAATATTTATATTGGTAATTAGAAGTGGTATAGTTTTGTGACTTTGTGCACCTTTTTGTTTCTAATTTAAACTTAGCGCTTTAGGCTTTAGAAAATAATGAATCATTACTTCTAATGCAAACTATCAAATTAGTCTTTCTTCGCAGAGAAAACAAAAAGTGATTTTCTAATTTGATAGTGCGCTTGCATTCAAAGAGTTATGTAGAGAATGTAAATGTGCACTCACGGATGGAATGAGTTTTTAACTTTTTTTACTCAAATAATGTAAGAAATGTATCAATCAGTCTATATGGATAGAAAATTTTGTAGGGAAACGAAGGGGTGGACATAAATCAATATTCATATAAACTTAATGCTATTTTAGCTTTTAGTGTGGCTGTATCTTCTACCCTACCATTTTTAAGAGGGTGGTGCAAGGTTCACCCATGTTTGCATATGCACAATGAACGATGACTCCTCACAGGACGAAACTACCCTTTTCAAACCAAAACAAAAAAAACAGTAATAGTTTTATAATATGTGTATTTGTATAATATAAAATTTTAAAGAAAGAAAAGAGTAATTTATAGTCCATGGGTCAAGAAATTTTGTTTATAGTAGTAGTCCATAAAAATTATTTGAAGACTAAAAAAGAAAACAAGTCCAAACTGTTTTGGATATAGGCAGATTTTGGCCCAATGAAGAACTGAGAATGGATTTTTGGAATTAGCCCACCACCATAAGCAAGTAAGATCACAGTACTGATTGTATACTGAAAGCAAACTTAACATTCTCAAAGTTGTCTACTTTTCTCCATTAAGTACAACTCTGAAGTTGAGACACATACCAGATTGACCCAAAAACTAGCTCATAGTACCAAAAAGAGATATTTAGACTTAAATTCACCCATACTAGGTCGACATCTTTAAACTTTGTCCTGATTATTATTTACCTCCTAATTGATAATAACCAAAAGACCTATTTTAGTAGTAACAACTACTCGAGCTTGTCCCATCAGAAAGCCCAGTCCTTGGAGAAATCCATGTCTGGAGGCAAATGATAATGACACTCATCCTTCTGTTGCTGCTGATCCTGCCTTGTAGTAGTCATTACTCCTCTTCCTTCTTTGGTGAATAACTCTTTCTCACTTTGATTCGCTTTCCTTTGCTCTGCTTTGGCTCCAAGTAAACCAAACAAAAAACAAAAAAGTTCAGAGATTTTGTCCTTTTTGTATTGTACCAACCAAAAACATGCAACGAACTAAGTCTTAGTTTCCATTATACTTCAAGATAGTTTCAAACTAAAGGTGAGTAAACGAAAAAGCTTAGTTTTGGCAAGTCGTAGAGAAAAAGAAAAGTGAAGTCGCTTACTACGCTTCTTCACGGAGGTCACAGTCTCCACGGAGGTCACAGTCTTAGTAGCTGGACGCTGAAGAGGGTGGAAAACGCCGGTTCCTTTAGATTCTCTTAAAACGTTGCAGTTTCGATGAACCAAACCTCCATTGTGCAACCGTGCTTCTTGCCTCTGCAAAACCTTAGCTCTATCTTGCTGCGACTGGAACCACCACTCAAAAGGAAAACAAACGATTGAGAGCGAGAGAGAGGGGATCAAAAGAAAGTTATAAAGTTTGCATTTTTATATACCTCATTTTTGCGGATCCTTGAAAGATGAAGTTCATAAAACGCTTCAAGCTTGAGCCTTTCTCCGTACGATCTCTGATCAGTTTTAAGACCTTTAGACCTAAACGACTGGAAAAGAAAACCCACACCAAAACACGATCATGAACATTGTGAAAATGTGAAACAGAGGGAAAAAAACGAAACTTGTGAAAATGTGAAACAGGGAGAGACAAAAAGAAAGGACCTGCTGGAGACTCGAAGGTAAAACAGGAGTAGGTATGGGTTTAGGAGTAGGAAGAAGAGAAAGCGAAGAGAACTGGTCAGAGAGTGTATCGACCACGACGTCGGAAACGTACGGATGATCACGGTGGTTGCGGCGGCTGAGTGAGTTGAATCCTCCGACGGCAGTATCGAACAGATGAGAACGAAACCCCATTTCTTCAACGCCGTAACCCAAATCCACACGAAACTGATGAGATCTCGCCATGAAAGATCGAGAAGAAACAAAACAAACCAAAAATCTCTGCTTTGTAAAAAGAGTGGGTTTGGTTGGCGTTACAGACATGAAAACATATATCCACTTTTTTTTTTTTTTGCGAAGGTCACGTGATCCACTCTCCCACTCGCTCATTATCTATGTGAAGCAATGATATGATGACACGTAATGGCCAGAAGATATATTCAAGAGCAGATCCGTTGGCGCGTGTAATGAACGCTTTCAAAAGCGGAGTGTTTAAATCAATTCTGCAACCGCCGCAGACACTTAGCCACCAATTATGATGCCTACACGTGTCAGAAACTGTTACCTATTGGTTTCGTTTATGAAGTGTGTGCTTGTGTATGTTTCCTTTACGTGCACCTTCCTCGATCTTTTGCAATGTTATAATACAAACTGACTTTATAAAAAAAAAAAACACGTTTTTTGAAGGGTAAACTGAAGTTTATGAGTGTTGAACAAGAATAAAAACCAAAAAAAAAAGTTTATGAATAATGAATTTATGAGTATGTATGGGAAAGATAAAATAAGTGCCAGCTTTCCAAAAGGACAGGAATTGCATCGGAAAAGTAAACTACAATATATGGTCGAAAAGAATTAATAAATTAGTTAAATCTTTTTGGGTCCAAAATGGGCTCATCTTAGGCTCACATGGAGATGATTGTGTGATCACAACCTAGATGATTGGTTTTGTTTAATGGGCCTTTTAGATTCCCCACCCTCTCTGTATTATAACCAAGTTATTGGGTTCCATCTATTTTCATATTTCGAATTGGGTTATAGACTTTGAATGGGATATGTTGTTTTGGGACAGTCTTTTTAGTAATGAGTATATCAACTGTAAGCACGAGTCTACGAAAATGATCAACAGAATTTGTTCACAAAGATTTCGTTAATCTCACCTCAAGGGTAATAGCTTCCAGTAACGTAGTCAGTAGTTGCAAGTGAAAAAGCTTGTAGGCATCATCATCTATATAGGCTTCGAGTAACATCACGGGTAAGTGAAGTGGTGATAAGAGATTAGGTAGTAGATTGCAAAGAATAATTAGTGGGAATTATGAGCGAGGATTTTTGGAGGAAAAGTACTTACAAAGTTTTTTTAAGTACTCGATACCTGTTTTTCAACTCATGCTATAGTGTATGTTCATATTTGGTAAAGGCGTAAAGCTGATATGTTGTTATTTGTCTTTTCAGACATGTGGTTTTTGTTTACCTTCACTACAGTCTACAGACAGCGAATTGTACTTTCTCCTACCAATGCTATATGTGTATATAATTGCCTTGATCAGTGCCATTTATATACATGCATGCACAACATTCTTTTTAACCTAACCATACTTAAATAAATTCATATTACATGTTGAATTATACGTTTATAATAATTAGTGATAACCTTTAATAGTAAACAAATATGTACTATACTTTTTTTTAAGAGTAGGATACTACTTTGGATGGTGTTACTTTTCTTTTGTAAAAGTTTCATGAAACCGAATTAAACGACTACAACTAATTAATGTCAAGCCATATTATTCTTTATACAATAGTGTTATGCATGCACGGTGTCAAATTGTCATTTGTCAATGCTTCCTAGTTTCTTCAGTAAGGTAATCTTTTACTTGATTACTAATTATGGTTATTCACTCAAAGTTCTTATCTTTTTTCAAGTAATGTGGAGATATCGCATATGAGTTTAGACCAAAAATGGAAAAGCTCAGTTCAAGAATAGCCCATAAAGCCCACTATATCAGCACAATTTATATTTTAAAATTGTCTACCAGACTTTTCGTGGGATAGGGTAAGTCTAAAATAATCGACAAATTTAATCGGATTTCTCGTCAAATTGTGAGTTATTAAGATATCAGATATCCAAATCGTATATTTCTAACTGGTTGAAGAAAGTCCAAAACATATGTACACTTTTGTTAGCTTTTTTCTATATACTGATTGTTTCACCTAAAACTAAAAGACACGACTAGGGAGATCCGATAATGTAACATGTCAATATAACGGTATATACAAAGGAAGTTTTGTTTTTTGTAAGAAAAAAAAAATTAAAACGAAGTCTTAGGTAAAGCACAAAAATCTCTTTTGGCAGAGCAATCTCAGCCCCAAGTAAAATTCTTTATTTGGCACAATACATTAGAATTTAGGATTCGTACGACATGTAAACTTCTTTTTTTCTCAGGAACTGACTTAAAAAGAAGTTTGACTTTTTACAGATTATGAATATATTGGAAGCACAAGTTACATCAATGTGAATACAAGTCTAGTTCTCATATGTATATGTTTTATTTTATTTAGTACATGCATGCTACTCACTTTCTCATGGACACATGTTGTTTTCTATGAACCTTAATCCCAATCAATTGAAATGATAGAAGAAAAAAGGATAAATTGTTTTAAACTAAAAACAAAAGATAGTATGGGGATATTTTATGTCAATTGCCTTCTATTTTGATTTGAATTTATTATTTAAAAATTGGTTAAGAAAATGAAAATGAAAATAAAAAGAGACATGTAGGATACCACACTATGGTGTAGCAATGTGAAAGTTGGAATCTCATTATTGAACAAGAATAAAAAAAGCTTACAACTTGCTCTTCAAAAAAGTTATTGCTAAGGCCCCCATATCCCTACTATTCCCCATTCATGTTTTCATTTTTTCTAGTTCTCTTACTTTAAAAGTTATTTTAATTATCATCCTCTATGTAAAAGATCATCATCACATAATTTTGTTGTTACACAACTTTGGAACTACTCATATATATATATATATATATATATATTTTTACGAGATGATAGCAAGATCACGCCTGGATCCGCTTTAATCTTCAAAGATAAAAATTCGGTAAAACTCCATATTCCTCATGGGATCGAACGAACCATTGCTAGGACTAAATCGATTATTCTTTATCGTGTGATTATATTTATCCCACTTAAAGATTTAGTAGAACCAATCCTAAGTCTGAATGAGAATAATCTTAGACTCGTGGATCACACGATATATATCTATAAAGTTGGTTCTATGGTTTATATTTTTGTTTTAAAGGATTAGGTTTTAGGAGTTTCAAATGTAGAATTTGGCATTTTGCGTAGGAACTCTAACTACATAGGATGGACTCTTCTTTTAAGTAATTCCAGTACTGCTTCAATATGTATATTGCACTATTCATGCATACGCGTGAAAAATGTCATGATTACTATACTTTTTTTTATTCTACAAATCTGTTTAGTTTTAGAAATATCAGAACATAAGTTGTGTTTTGCTCATTAGAATTAGTATTATTTTATTGGGTTCTCTTCTTCTCTCCTTCTATTGATATGAAAGAAAAAGTTCATTTTTCAATATTTGATAGCTTTATGAATTTAAGTATTATATTTGTTAGTGTTGTGCTCGACAAAATGAAACACAACAAAAGATTGACATGAGGGTTATGTATATCAATGATTCTGATAGTGAAGTGAATATTCATATTTTATATATGTACACAGACACATGCATATTGATACACCAATATAAAAACATATACACACATGCAGTTATACACACAGTCACAAACTCATATCTCGATACAGCTTTATTAGGGACCCCAATCCCTATATAGAACCAGATTCCATGCTTCATATGTGTTATAACTAAAATTTGTGGTCTAAGAATTCTATACCGATTACGATATAAACAAACAAGCACGATCTTAACTTTCACTTTTACCAAATGTATGCATCTGTCTCTCTCTCATCATACATACAAAGTATACACAAAGATATTCAGAATTCTTGTGAATAATTAGGGTGAAGGGTTACTAAAACTAACCTTTATATTTGCCATTTTAATATGTATGCATGTTCTGTCTTCTTCGAACAGCCAGTTTTTCTTCTACTAAAACGTCAAACATATCCATAGCATACATACACATCAATAAAATTCCATAACAGTAAGTGTGAAAAAAACCCATAACTGTTCTCACCTATATGAATAATATTTAGTTATTATATCTTTCATATCCAAAATATGTATATGGCATTGTTATAAAAATATCAGAAATTAAACTGGAGTTAGGCAATTATTGTGGTGTAGCCTTTTTTGAGTGTTGACCTATTTATTAAAGGGCCAATGCTAGCCTTGTCTTTCACCCAAACTTCTGTAACATAAAATTCAATGCTGTCCCTAAAGAAACTAGAATTGATTTATTCTCAAAACATCAATCTATTAGAAACAGAGGCAGAATTAAGTTTTAACATGCTTAGGCATATCAATAATTCAACATCATATACTATATGACTATAAACCGTCCCTTATGTACATTAACCGCTACTAAGGAAGCGATATATTAGTATATACAAGCAAATATAAACCATAAACAACAAGAACTATAATTTCATTTATTCCGATCCAGGAATCTTTCACCGCGCAGTTTGCTGCGATAACTCGGCCTGTCTTAGTGTCCTTATGTTTGAGGAATAGTTTAATTGCCGTCATTTTTACTCACGACTTTCAAATAGGATGCTATTTAATCTTATTTGGATTTTCACAATAGGGTTAGCTAACCGAGAGAGCTTCTAACAGTACTGTTTGTCTCTATGAAAGAAAAGAAAAACAATTTCCTTTTTAATTTTTCTGACATCTCCAAAGAATCAATATTTACAGTCACTTTCAAATCATGAATAACCTAGGCAATTTCTTTTTTCTTTAACTTTCATATATATACACACTACCCCGATGCAGGTAGGCCTCGTCAAATTGATTGGATTGCATTAAAATGGAAGTCAATAATCAAAAGTCAGGCTGCTTTGCCCACCCTTTGACCGCATAATTATACAAATGTGATCATATCTCTTTGTTTCTTTTTTTACTTTTGAACCAAAGCCTCATTACCATATCTATATAGCCGCCGAAATAATGACCATTGGTTCTTCATAACCCTTCCACTTTGTGACAACATATAAGTTCGTAGAGATGCTCATACGTACACAACATATAGGTGTAGGACATATATATAGTCACAGATTTTTGCATTTTTAATTTCACACCTAGAAATCTATCCCCCCCCCCCCTACCATGGCGCATAGTCAATATAGTGCCCAAAAATATTTTATTTTTATTTTTTTTGCCAAACAAAAATATTTTATTTTTATTACCAGATGACTTTTGTTTACATATTATTTTTAATAAGAACTTTAACTCCATATATAATATAAGGAAACCATAAGAATATAAGCAAAAATAACAAAAAATGACAAAATAGACATGATTATTAATTATCATTTGTTTTGTTTGTTTTTGTCCATTTTTCATTATCATCATTTTACTTTATTGTTTTTGCTCTTATAATATCAAAGCTCTACCGAAACGAAAATTGTAAGATCTGTCACAACCTAAAATATCTAACCACTCTTGTTTGGTTTATATTTATTAAAAAGTATAATATTAAAAAGAAAAAAAAAACGAATAGAAAAATTTATGGTTCGCGGATAGACCTACCAGTATATAAAATCTTAAATGCTCATATGTAATGAATCGGGAGAGGTAGCCACTTGCTCGTACACCCTCAAAGCTCCTCCATCTCTATGATTGGGGTTTACTCACAACACTATGATCATCAGCATGGTTCATGTGACATTGACGTGTCTCGTTCTCATTGGTCACCTGATGATAGCAAATTTGGACTGTTCTTATAATGTTTTTAATAGTCCACTGGCTCTTTGGTCGGGGTATGGGCTTTTCTTCAAATTTTGCATGTTTTTAGTATAATTACACACGTATCATGATGTTAGGCACACTTTCGTGAAAGGTCATTTTTTTTTTCCTTACATTTAAATTTGAAAAAAAACTTATCTTCTTCAATCATCATAACTAATGCAAGATTAAAAAATATAAAAAGAATGTAATTTTGTCATGGTACTGTGATGTCACAGTGAGCGCTCTATGTTCTTTTGTCCTCTATAAAACTGCGTAGGCCTTACGTCACGCGCCACTTCCCTCTCCTAACACGGCAACTTCAAGAAGAACAATAATATTCCACACGCGCAAGTGTCGGGTCGAAACGTAAGCCTTCCGATCAAAAACCAAACCAACGATCGATAAGAGAAAAGGGTTAGAAGCGTAAAATTGTTAGCAAAGGGGTAGGTCCAAGTGATCTTGGAACCATTGGTTAAGAAAAAATGCGGGACAACGTCGAGTGGTACCAAGAATTGACACGTAAAAGACCAAACCGACAAAGACAAAAAGTCGGAGATACACGCATATCTCTCTCTTTCTCTAGGACATTATAAAGACCAAACCCGATCGCCTAATCAATGTTATTATTAATTATGCAAAACTGTTATCGTGACTAATTAATTAGTTTTGTTTTCTTTCTGAAAAAACTACAAGGATAACAAAACGGTGGCCTTATAGGATTTGTATAATTGGAGTTGATGGAGTAAATGGGAGAGAAGAAAAATATAAATGTATAAAGGTGAGAAAGAGAGAGTCGTGGAAAATTGTAACAATTATAGGATTGGCTGCTTTCTTGACTTAAGACCTAAGAGGGGGACACATGGGGTCCTGCTATTTGTGGAACTACACGGCCCCTATAATGAGCATTTTTTTTCTTTCTTTCTTTTTTTTCTTCTCTGTGTGTGTATGTGTGTGATTGGGATGTGGGGTTCACAGCTCGAAGACGAATCTTCTTCGTTTTTGTTATAAGAAAAAAAGTGTTTTGGAAAGATTAGGGAGGAGAAAGAGCCAACACGAGTAGGGTCTATGTAAACACTGTACACGCGTCAACTCCACAGTTTCTATCTTCTTCTCTTAAGGGAGGGAGGAGGAGGGGAGAAGTTTTCGTGCGTTTGGCTTGGCACGTAGGAACAAGGAAAACAAATCGATAAGAATGAAAAAAAAAAAAAACAGAATGTGTGATCGAGGTTTTTGGGGTTGTATAAACTTCTTTTTAGGTTTTTGTTTGATACTTTTGTCAATTATGGAGTAGTGAAGTTTTGAATATTCTTAGAGATAAAATTTTGATGACTATCGAAAAGTCTTGCTTGATTTTCTTGTATAGATTTCTACAATTTCATGGAGACGAGAAATGAAGTGTTTCTCATAAGAATTTCATATGTGTTAAAATTTTAATTAACAAGGATGTCGTATATGTCAATTGATCTATTAGATTTTGAGACTTATATTTTTTCTATTATATATATAGATATTTTCATTTGTTTTATTTTCTCTAACTTTTATTTTTATTTTGTAATGATTGTACTAGAGTTTTAGTAAAATAAATTTTATATAAAAGTATTTTCTCAAATTTTTCTGCATTATTTTTTCATTATTAATATTAACTAAAAAAACGAGTGTTGAAAATTCAAATAATAGTATTAATGATTTAAACATTAGACCAGTTAGATAGAAAGAGGTTTCTAGCTTTGACATGTACGTAGGAACAAATACGTATGGGGTCGGAATAAATAAAATAAATATTCCATCTAATCTTATTAGTTTGAAATTGAAAAAAATGAAAAAATTTGTGATTTTGGTCGCAAGAGTCTTATTTGATTATTATTATTATTTCTAAAATTTCATTTAAACTAAAAATGACTTTATAAGAGGTGTTTTGTTGGATGTTCATTTCATGATAAATTCGAAAAGGAAAATAATGTCAAAATAAACCGACAACTTACACGAACTAGATATAATAAAAAGAAAGAAGCTTGATCAATCTCATTAACAAAACCAAAAAATTGTAGTTAATGTTAACTTGACCGATTAGATCTAATATTGAACAGATTTAAAAGTTCGTAATGGAGTGCAATTTGACTAACGGTGGATCTAATTTAATCTAGTCAACAGACTCAACACTCGATATAGAAACTTTTTAAGCTAATGAGATAGTTAAAGGTTTTTTTTTTTGGGTCTAATTCATGTAAGTTATTAAGAAAGAACTATATAAAATTATTTAGTAAACCTCTAAATGTTCTACGTATACTTATCAATATAACATTAATCAATATTTATCTACATTATTTTTTATCATCAAAGGTTTAATCACAATTTGATATTGTTAATTGACAACAAAAAAAATTATTTTCATTATAGTTTTTATTAATTATCAATATAAAGGAAGTAAACAGAAAAACAAGATTGCAATTATAATTTCATTAGGTATCATTAAAAGGTCATTTACTTGATTGATATAACACCTTATCTATTTAACAACCCCCATCAACCCAAAGTCATAAAGTGTCAATTAGGTTAAACTGACTCGTCTAATTAAAACTCAAAATCAAATCAACTTTTTCGTCACTAATTAAATTGGTTATTAAGAAAAACTAAAATTTATTAGATTAAATTGTGGTTTAGCACAAACCATACGTACGATAATATCATTATCATCCTATGTTATTTACTTATTTTAAATACCCAATGGATCTTCGATTTAATTGCTGAAGTAATAATATACTGATAGTTTTTTCTCATATTTGAAAAGGTTACTTTTAATATTACTAAACATCGTACGTTCACATATCTGGATGTGACTATATGGTTTTGCGGTCCTTTGAGAGACAACTCTATATAATATAGTGACAAGTACATAAGCTGAATAAATTTATTGGAGATGATCAATGATTAAACCAATGACTAATTACTGTCTCGGAATGAGACTAAAACACTAAATCATCATCAAACACATGCAGCAACAACAAAACTGACAAGCAGAGCCAGAGTCATTGTATTCTCGAAGTGGATAATATATATTGGTGTTTTATTTAAATACATGTCACACATCCTTCATGCATGACATCTCTTACATGTAAGAAAAACTTTTGAAGATATAGATAGATATATATATAGTAGATGTTGAGTTAGAATATGATTAGACATTGGAGGATATACCCTACTTTAGCGATAGGCATTATTCCGAAGCAAGATATGATATATGTTGGTACTAATACAAAGAAATGTTGTTACTACACAAAGTCCAAAAATATACAAACCAGGTTATTAAGTAGTTTAAACTTGTTTTGAATCGAGATCCAAATTCTAAATTAAACTTGTCTTCAACTTGGAAACTAATCCGGGTTTAGTTTATAAAGTGTTGTTGACAACATAAGAAAAGTTTATAAAATATAAATGGTCATCTATATACTTCTAGTTAACTTGCTAAGGTAGATATATGAATGAATATGATAGTGCGTTGGTAGAGTCAAAATGCATATGAAGCGTAGTGATTGACATAAATCAATCCTTTTCACTCAAAAGGTTGTACAGCTTTAAGATGGGGAATAAGAATTTTTCTTTCACCGAGGATGAGCTTTCACTTGCAGTACAAAAATTGTAAAAGCTAATACTTGGGAAAAAGAAGAAGATTGTACAGTGAATTCTTATAGTTAATAAGGTAGTGTAGTGAATATGATAGTGCGTTGGTACTTGGTAGAGTCATATCCATATGAAGCGTAATAAGTCTTTTAGTGATTGAAATAAAACTATCTTTTTCATTCAAACATCTATAAATTCTTAAATTGTATTCCATTCGTCTTAGTTATCTACAATTATATATTATATATTCAGATTTTTGAATGTTGCATCAGACTTTTTCGTTTCAAACACTTGCAGATTTTTAGTAAGTAGTCAAATGTTCTGATCATAAATGGCAGTTTTTGGAAATATTTGCAGCCATTTGCAAAGAAAATGTTACGTGGGGATTTACTGATTTAGGCTTAAGCTTTTTAAACTGTTTGATTTGTTGGTATCAATGTAAAATTATATTTTAAGTATACTTCGGTATTTAACGCAATTCGTTAGTGCTTATCTCAATATGTGACATATTAAATTTAGCTAATTAATGGCCGAGAGACGCATTGTTATTGTATCACAATTTATCGCAAAAATTGGATTAATTAAGAAAAAGACGTCTTAGCTAGTGACAAATGGTCTGTAGTTAATTGTCACAACCAGTGAGTCCGTGACAAAGAGATAATTATGGCACTATAGTGGCAAAAGTAACAACAAGACATCACTATATTTTCTCATAAAGTTTTTGCAAATACCGACAGATAAACAGTGAAAAACAAATGTCCATATTTTCAAATAAAATAAAATTATTATAGCTCCTAACATATGTATTCATGTAGTGTTTAGACAGTTATTAGCCAGTAACATATATTCAAATCCTTAACAAAAAAAAGGGATATATTCAAATTGTTTTGGTAGGTAGATGTAATTAAAATCGTTTTGTTCGTTTTCTTATCTTTGTGTTAGTTACGGAATTGGCCCACAGCATTGGTAAATTATATTATTCATATACAATACGACTACTATGGTTAGCTATCTTCTCGAGTGTGAACATATGTAATAACAACATAAGACGAATTTTTTTAAAAGGCTAGACAGAGTTAATTAATAATTGTCTCACATGCATTAACTAACATTCGTGTTTAATTATTAATTACCGATTGTGATGTAATATGGTTATTACCGATTGTGAGTATTTATATCTAACTCGTAACTAATTCTATGATGAAAATAAAACAATAAACTCAGAGGATAAATCATTCACTATTACCAGATATGGTTTGCATGCTTTATAACTTTCATTGAAGCTGCATGGCTCCAGCCCATGACAACAAGTAAACAAAACTAATTAAGAGATTGGTGAGATATGTATAATTATACATAATGCCAGAAGTTGAATTGAATAGAGATGGGTAATACACTTCATTTAGAAACTATACTTTGTTCAGTGACGACGATCTAATTTATATTATTTATGCGAAACGTGAAAATGGTAGGGACATATATAATTTGAAGTATAAAATCTGTGAAAACAAATGCATGTACAAAAGTGACAGCTACTTTTCCACCCATTCTTGCTTTTACTTTGGTTTCATTCAGACCAAAAACATATACTTTAATTACATTATAACTTGACATATAGAAAACTATTAATCTAGGAAGTAGTATAATTGGAAAAGATTAGCCAACTTATGATTGATTTGGGAGTCACTCAAGTCCAATGCAATATACATTTTTGAGAAGAGAAAAAGTAACGTCCAAACTCTATATATAATTAATAATATATCGATAGTTGTTCTAACATGTAAAAATAAAATGTTTTTAACTTTGAAATACATATTTTTTTTTTAAAAGTTTGGTTGAGCCATTTGTTGGATTAATTTATCTTAATTAATCCTTAAAAAAAATAACACAAACTGATTGCGATTTCGGAAAATAAAAATTCGCAGTAGTCACACCGTGACATAACGAAAAAACATTACTCAGTCAAAGACTCAAAGGCATGTAACATGCCATAAGCGATTTGGGATGAAAAGGCAACAAAACATGGAAGTTGATTCATGTTGGAGTATAACTAATGCGTGACTGGACATGTCTTTAGGTGCCCATGGCCAGTGTATACTAATGTTAGAACACGTACGCCCGGGTGAATAATATTGTTTTAATGTTGATTGACGTTATAGCTAGAACCAAACCCACACGACTTATATATATGTATGTTACCTTAACTTTGTTTTCGAACTGAAGCCTTTACCAAAACACACTTTCTTAAGAACTCAAAACATACTTTGCAATTAATCAACGAATATATACGTACGTGGTAAACCAAAAGAATATATACATATAGATATAATATATGATATAAAGAATCCAAATAACGTATATATAAAAAAAAAAATGTAGTGGGACCCAGAAATTCCCATCATGGTTCATTATCATTATCGTTATCATCTTCTTTCGTTGCTCTCTTTCTCAATAATTTAGATTTTTGTGTAATTAAATATATATTTTTAGGTTTTCTGCAAGAAGGAGACGTTTCCTCGTTTTTGTGCTGTTTGGATCTTCTGACACAATTCACTTTTTCTTATAAATAAAACTTTCAGTTTCTCTAATCCCATTATGTTTATTTAGAATTATTATATTCTTTAACCTATTTTATGTCTCGAGCAAGTGTAATCTGTGCTTCTTTTATTTTTTTCTTTCTTATCGATGATTATACGCACGCTTCAAATCTTTTTAATTTTAAGAATATCAACGTCTTGATGTGTTTTAAGATTTCATGTGATATTTATATGATACAAAGATTGGTGAATATATACTGAATAGAAACATATTAGGTAATTTGTTAATGAAATGTTATATGATATAAAATTGGTAACGTAAACATTATGAATTTTGTATACTTGCACAAAATCCTAATGATCAATTCAAAGTTGTTTGCTATTTTCAGTGTACAGTCTGAACTTAAATAGATGATAAAAGTCTGCAAGAATAGTAATCTCAAGAATACTTTTTTGTTCTGGATTGTAGTTATATCAATAAAGAAATATTTGGATTGAGATGCGTGTGGGATTTCTTTTTATTATTATATAAATAATAATGTATAAATAAGAAAAAATGATATGATTCTAAATTGGACACGACATACATATCACTATGTCTTGATGTGATAACATTTACTTCCTTTATAACATTATATCTATCAGAGTCTAAAATAATGGAGAGAGTGTTTGGTTGTTAGGATATGTGGGTTCATTACCTGGTCAATACACATAGAAAGGCCAAAGTCATATCATACAAGTTCCTCTGTTTTCTCGACCCATTCGCAAGCTCAGTACACCAACTATAGTTTCTTATAAGATACATATCATTTCATGTCAATATTACTGTGTAATATATTTATATTTTCATATGAATATGATATGATACAAAATTTTAAATATCAATATTAAATATTTTGTACTGAATGCCGATATAAACAATTATACGTACACAATGCCCAATTATTTTTTTTGCTTTCAATTTTTTTTTTTTTTAATTTTTTTTTTTCAACTTAATTTTATCATTTCTATCTTACTTACTATATGATGTACTTAGTACTTTTATTTGTTACTCACCATGCTATATTCATAGTAGTTTAGAGTAGGATATAGCTCTTTTGAACGCATCACGTAAAGGGTTTTCAGAAAATTGTTATACGGATACAAGTTATATCTAAAATCAAGTTTACATAAGTAATTTTTAACAAAAAAAAGAGTTTACATAAGTAATTCATGTCCTAAACATTTTCTTAATTGTCTCACTAAACCAAAAATACTCCTCTTAAAAATTTTAGGAAAAATGGAAAAAAAAAAAAAAACTTTCTTAGTTATAAGATATACCGACCACAACAAAAACAAAGATAAAAATAAAAAAAAAGAAAGAAAGAAAGTGAAGAAAAAAATGGTGGCGTACTAAGACTGTGGGAAGATTAATGAGTGAAGGAAAAGATGGGTATCTTTTATCTCTCTCCTTTCTTTATCCTCTCTTTCTCTCTCACTCTCTTTCTCAATATCATCTTTTTATATATATAAAACTTATTTCTCAGCTTTTTTAATGTATTTTATATTTCCCCTTTGAGCAAGAAAAGAGTTGCAGAGATCTTTGAGTCTGACACAGAGAGACCAAACTCACATAACAATCACACACACATCTCCACAAACATAGGTCTGTTTATATATAAGTGTATATTCGTGTGTGCTTCTGTCTCTCTCTCCCCCTTCCTCTTTCTCTTTGATAAGAAATTCTCTCTAATGTAACTTTCCTTTTGCAGCTTGAGATGATCATGAAACACGTGCATCCTCAGATCTCTATCAATCCAGGTTCTTCATCTTTCTTTCTTTTTTATTATATATATTTTTTCATTTTTCTTTTCTTCTTTCAATCTCCTTCCTCATCATCCTCTATATATATATTTTTCTAACTCCATTATTTTATTATTTTATTTTCAATCATGATTATGTCTTCATTTCTCATATCCTTTGATGATCTCTCTTTCTCATAATCCATAATCCATAATCTTCTTCCTCTTCTTGATGTGATCACAGTTTTTTCTTTCTTTCAAACTGTGTAGATAGATAGATATATATACGAACTTAATCGTGTTTTTGTTTTTCCTCCTTTGTTGAGTGTTTTTTTTTTGTTTCTTGATCAATCAGCTTGGTGAAACAAGAAAATCAAGAATTGAAAGATAATCAAAGATAACGACGCCGTTTCATTCGTGACAGTATACTACTAATATTATTATAGATGGCTGCTTACTTCCACGGGAACCCACCGGAGATCTCAGCCGGATCCGACGGTGGTCTACAAACGTTGATCCTCATGAATCCTACGACTTACGTTCAATACACCCAAGCAGACGACGACTCGAACAACAACAATAACAACAGCAACAACAACAACAACAACAACAACAACACGAACACAAACAACAGCAGTTTCGTTTTCCTCGATTCACACGCGCCGCCGCCTAACGCGAGCCAGCAGTTCGTCGGAATACCACTCTCTGGCCACGAAGCTGCTTCCATTACAGCCGCCGACAACATCTCCGTACTTCACGGTTACCCTCCGCGCGTGCAATACAGTCTTTACGGTAGTCACCAAGTGGATCCCACTCACCAGCAAGCCGCGTGTGAGACGCCACGCGCGCAGCAAGGCCTCTCTTTAACCCTCTCGTCTCAGCAGCAGCAGCAACAGCAACATCATCATCAACAACACCAGCCTATCCACGTCGGCTTCGGGTCCGGACCTGGAGAAGATATCAGGGTCGGGTCTGGCTCTACGGGATCGGGGGTAACAAACGGAATTGCCAATCTTGTAAGCTCCAAGTACTTGAAGGCAGCGCAAGAGCTTCTTGACGAAGTAGTCAACGCTGATTCTGACGACATCAACGCTAAATCCCAACTGTTCTCTTCGAAAAAGGGGAGTAGTGGAAACGATAAGGCTGTCGGAGAATCCTCTGCCGGCGCTGGAGGAGAAGGTTCCGGTGGCGGAGGAGAAGCAGCCGGTAAACGTACGGTGGAGCTAGGCACCGCAGAGAGGCAAGAGATACAGATGAAGAAAGCAAAGCTTAGTAACATGCTTCATGAGGTAACAACTAAGAATCATATACGTATTATATACATGGATCAACCTATACTGAGTGCTCTCTCATATCACACATAAAGTGGACTTAAAAAGATATATACCTAAGATTTTCAGTCATTTTCACAATTCATATTATACTATTTCTTTTTTTTTTCTTTTCTTTTTTTTGTTTCTGATTTCTAAAATTGACAATCTTACAGAGATTGATGAAATCTCTTTTTTTGTCCTCTCTTAGTAAAGATTATATATAAGTAGACCGTACACTTATATTCATAAGCCTAACGTTACGTTGTTGGGTTGGGAAATGAAAAGGTGGAGCAGAGATATAGACAGTACCACCAACAGATGCAGATGGTGATCTCGTCTTTTGAACAAGCGGCAGGGATAGGGTCAGCCAAGTCATACACGTCGCTTGCACTGAAGACCATATCAAGACAGTTCCGGTGCTTGAAAGAGGCCATCGCTGGTCAGATAAAAGCGGCCAACAAGAGTCTTGGAGAGGAAGATTCGGTGTCTGGAGTTGGAAGGTTTGAAGGGTCAAGACTCAAGTTTGTGGACCATCACTTGAGACAGCAAAGAGCTCTTCAGCAGCTGGGAATGATTCAACATCCTTCCAATAATGCTTGGAGGCCTCAACGTGGTCTCCCCGAACGAGCCGTCTCAGTTCTCCGTGCTTGGCTCTTCGAACACTTTCTTCACCCGTAAGTAACCCTCTTTTGGCATCCGCTACTTTTTATCACTTGAACACAAACTAAGTCTTCTTGAACTTTTCTTTGTTTTGATTAGATACCCTAAGGATTCGGACAAACACATGCTAGCCAAGCAAACAGGACTCACTCGGAGCCAGGTACATTTCAAATAATTCTTTTTTTTTTTTTGTGTTATTGGGTTAGTCAAGGAAACGTAATAATATCTATATGGTTTATTTTCTTTATTTAGGTATCGAACTGGTTTATAAACGCTAGAGTTCGGTTATGGAAACCGATGGTGGAAGAGATGTATATGGAGGAGATGAAGGAGCAGGGAAAGAACATGGGATCCATGGAGAAGACTCCTTTGGATCAAAGCAACGAAGATTCTGCTTCTAAATCAACAAGTAACCAAGAGAAGAGCCCCATGGCCGACACTTACCATATGAATCCCAATCACAACGGTGACCTAGAAGGTGTCACCGGAATACAAGGAAGCCCAAAGAGACTAAGAACTAGCGAGGAAACAATGATGCAGCCCATAAATGCGGATTTTAGCTCCAACGAAAAGCTCACGATGAAGATTCTAGAAGAACGTCAAGGGATCAGATCAGACGGTGGCTACCCTTTCATGGGAAATTTCGGGCAATACCAAATGGATGAGATGTCAAGATTTGATGTAGTCTCAGACCAGGAGCTCATGGCGCAAAGATACTCAGGGAACAACAATGGCGTATCTCTCACGTTAGGGTTACCTCATTGTGATAACTTGTCGTCCACGCACCATCAGGGTTTCATGCAGACCCACCATGGGATTCCTATAGGGAGAAGAGTGAAAATAGGAGAAACAGAGGAATATGGAGCCGCCGCCATCAACGGTGGCGGATCTGCCGCAACTGCACATTCATCAGCCGCAGCAGCCGCTGCTTACAATGGGATGAACATACAGAACCAGAAGAGATATGTGGCTCAGTTATTGCCCGACTTCGTTGCTTAAACCTACACACTTCTATCTAAAAGGAGAAACCGAAACAGGTTACTATACGTTTCTAGTTTTTAATTAGTATATAGTTTTTCTTATACCATTGAACCAAAACAAAGAACAAAATTTAATTTTAGTCTTTGGTTATATATGGCCGACGGTTGTATATCGATTTTGTAATTTTTTTTTTTCTATTGGGGGATGGATAGGGTTATATATGTATATGGATTAGTTACGTGTAATAGCTTGCTTTTGGGTGTATACCAAAATATATTTTACTTTTATTTCAATGTAATAATAAGATAGTGAACTGATCTATCAAATATATTACGATAATTACAGATTAGATCTAAGCTGTATAGATTACGTAAGAGTATGTATATCAAGCTAAAAAGCAGGAAACTTGGAAATATATAATGACATTTTTGAGAAGTACTAGTGACTATGTGTTAGGGGCATCTTCAAACAAATTTTCAAAGCTCAAAGGCTCAAAGAGTAGCTAGGAAAGATTCAGTTTCATTTTTCCAAATTCAACAACTAAAGCAAAATCCCTAACATCTGAAATAAGATTTTAGGAACTGTTTAAATATAGTTTAGATTATAAATAGCAATTAGCAATATAGTTAAAATAAAATTATCACTTAAGAAAAATGTTTATAAAAATGTTAAATTGTATCTTACAAAAAAAACATGTTAAATTGTCTTTTCTATCAAAAACGAAGACATGCAAATCATTTAGAGAAATATCAAATATTTATAGAACCATATTTTCAAATCAAAATATTCATGATGTGCTTCAAAATTCCAATCCCACGTTCGAGGATTTTATCTTTTCGAAGACGAGATACCTAATCATTTTTATTTTTATTCTTCATAAACATTATATTTAAAATAGATATGCCATGCATTGCAGAAGAAGAGAAAAATACGAATTAAAATCCTATATTATATAATACTCCCTTTGTTTCTAAAAAATTAATGTTTAGGAGATTTTCCGTAAATTAAGAAACAATCATGATTATTTTTCAAAACTTTATTTTCTCTCAACAAAAAAATATTATTTAATTAAAAGACAAAAACAATTCAGAAATTCAAATTTTATCAAATGATTAGTTCTTGAACTTACCAAAATATTAATATTAATTAATTAAAATCTGTAGAACATCAATCTTTATGAAACAAAAAAAAATCCTAAAACATCATCCTTTATGAAACGGAGGGAGTATATAGAAGACTTGGTGAAGCAATATATGTATATACTTTTGTCAAGATGTTTCTTTAAATGTTAATAGTGAACTTCATTCATTTTAGTCATACGAAGGTGGAATAGATGCTGCCTGCTGAGATGTAAACTTACATCTTTAACATAATCTTTATACGGAGACTGAACCTATTAGCCTACGTGGGTGACAATGAGTGTGTGAGACATGAGAAGTGAGAATGTGAGATTATATGTGTCTGTGTGCTTTGTATACCCACCTTTATCTATAGCTTTGGCGGGTAATGATTGATTTCGGATAGGCTTTGTAAGTAAAAAAGTTATAAAAAGTAACGGTAATAATAAACCTTTTTTGCCCATTAAGGGCCCAAACAAGCTTTTTTGGGCCCGAAGATCTGACTACATATATTAAGAAAGTGAAGCACGTGAAATGTATCGCGAGTCTTGCTTCTATCGAAGCCACTTTCATCATCAGGAGTCCAGTGCATACCAAATACAGAGAATATCTCAACCGACACATTAAAAGTAAGAAAACTCAACGTTTAGCTAATTGAGTCAGCACAATTATTTGTAGTCCAAAACAACAAGAAATTTGAACTCGACATTTAAAAATGTAGAGGCATACTTATAGCTATAATCCTATATATCAAGGTTCCAATTTGATCAGGCCTAGAATGTTAAAAATATAAATGTAAACAAAAAGGTTAGGTAGGGATTTTTATCAACGAATACGTCCACGAGATAAACGTTCATCAGAAGTTGTCCAATACAGTAACTTCCACACAGAGTGTAACGACTCCTTTACTTTAATGCGAATTTAAGCCCTTTCCTTCTTACTTGCAGTTGCAGTCAACAACAGTCTGTACACCGATCAAGCCAGCTGTAACCGGATTGGTTTTGGTTTTTCATACCTGAACCAGACTAGTTTGTCTACACGATGATGTGTTTCTTTAGTAAAGTAGTCTAGATTCATGTCAATATTATTGACTACACTGTTATAATGTAGTATTATTGATATGCAGAATCATACATATAGATACGGCATGAAATGCTTTGTGGACGTTTTGTGTATATCTCAAAACACTTTTTGTACTGAAAGTTAAAATAAATTGTATAAACGAAATTCTTAAAACTACTTTAAAATTGCTAGAAGCGCTTTAGATGCATTGTACCTAGCAATCAAAATTGTTAGTTAGTCGTAAAGTAGAAGATTATATTGTTTGTTTTTTTCCCGTCAAAGATTTACATTCTTTATAATTGGTAAAAGCCAACTGAATTAGTGAACTACTACTTTGTACAAATATAATATATTTTTATTTTCAGAAAGTTTCGTATGCACATATTCCTCATTCATGTGTATTTATATGGTACTGGTAATATCTTTTAAACCGTGTTATTTTTGTTTGGGTGACTTAAGTTGTTGAAGCTCCTCGTCACTACTGATTTGAACCCATCCTTGATGATACGTTTTGCCACCTATAGGCTATAGGTGTTTTGATCGATCTTCTACGTACTGATTAAAGTGTATCATCATCATCATATGGTACTCTCTAAAAAACAACGATTGCTAGTATAATACAGATCTTTTTATTTTTTAAAAGTATTTGTTGATGGAATATATATATCTACAAAATTTAGACCAATAAGTGAAGTGGATGCTATTGAATTTTTATGTTCAGAATTGGATTGAAATATTGAGTGAGAGCCGGGTAACCTTTCGTAATGATTTTATCAATTAATCATACAAATACAACCTATACTAAAGCATGCATGAGTAAAATTCCTTTCAGAAACTCAGTAATACGACTCTATTTTACAATGTGTCAATGATCGATGCCCAAATTGAGAATCTTACGTCATATATATATGAAGAGGTTGTTTCTCATAATAATCAAACAGTAATGTTCCAGTTTATTAGACTTTGACTTCTAGATAGAGAGAAATTGACAATTATATCATGCATGATCCACGTCGTCAAAGTAAGTACGAAAAGATCAAGAAAAACGATTAAATGAAACGTCAATATTCAAAATATTGTGGAAGAACCTATGATAAAGAATTGAACGTAACTATATAGTTATAACTTCGACTGGGTCCAATAGGACCGTTAATGGCACTTAATTAGGTTTTGTCGGTAAATGAGAGAAGAAATAATCAAAAGAGAACAATATTATAAAAAAATAGACTTACCAAAAAAAAATAAAAAAAAAATAGAAGTAATTAAGAGGTTAGGGCATAATAACTGCAATCGTGGAAAATGTAATCGAAGTGCATGCAAGATGATGAAATTGAAATTTGGGTCACCCAACCATATTTTGCAGATCCAAAGAAGAAGAACTTTAAAATAAATAAATCTATCTTTCTATATATAATTATATTATTTTTATTTTGGTAACAAATCATAACATCAGCAAAGTCAAACGCATACGCATACGTTTAACCAAGAAAATTTGAAGAACTAATTCCCAAAAACCGGTTTTTCAATGCAAGGATGTCGGTCCGAATGATGTATAATGTAATTGTCTAACAGAGATATTAATTTAATCGTGTCGGCATGCTCAGTTCTGTTCAAAACAACAAGAAGAATGCCATTATGTACAAAACAAACGTATGACAAGTTATGTCAAACAAAAATTAAAGACTGTTGATTTTAAGATTATCGGGTTGACGAAGTTTTTTTGTTATCACTGATTCGAGAAAAATGTTTTATCAATCGTCAATAGAAACCATTAAAAATTCTAAGATAAACCCCAAAGGCCAACAAAAATTAACGAGCAACTAGGAATGCAAATAATAAATATCATATTCGATAGAACACACAGAAAATACCAAAGTAGGTGGTTTGTGGATTATTTTTGTTTAAATAGTCTTTATCTTTCTTTTTAATTTATCGTTTTCTCGTCATAGTCAAAATTAAAATCACGCAAATTGCAGTGATCTGATTTATTGCTATGAAAGAATATATATATACTAATTCTGATTTAGCTTTCTTAGTGATATTTTAACACGATGTTTTGTTCAATATGTTCATTTGGCATACTCTAGAATGACTACTATATGGTCAACATTTAGTACACTAAGTAGTACTATTGTAGGCATATAAAAATATAAAAGATTATATGTTTATATGAAAAAAATATAAATCTCAGCGCAATAATCTCATCCATTATTGAGGAAAATTGCAGCTCAGGCCACCATCTACAATATTTGGAGGCAATGCAATAATCTCATCCATAATCAGCAAGCGCTCCAACCGGCCTCTATTTTCTTGCGTTTGGATAAGGAGATCAGAAACATAATCTCAGCGAGATATCATCTGAAGCGTTTCAGAAGCTTTATGCAACTCTCGTTGTGACGTTTTCACTTTTTTGTGAATCTTTGTAACTTATCTTCTTGTTTTCTTTTTTTGCCGAGGAACTTAAACCAATAGGCTTTTCTTGTAAAAGTCAAACGTTTTCATTTCTTAAATGATATTAACAGTTTAGCAAAACAAAAAAATAATATAAAAATCTATTCGCTTTTACGTAAAATCAAATGTAACGATTACATAAAACAATGTAGATGATAGTGATGAGGCGGCAACGATAGAACCATGGCAACAATATATTATAGATGATAGTGATACGGTGGCAACTACAAAGATTCAACATATGATCAAGGGAATATATTTTAATCTGAAATGTATGCTAATGTTTATGCATAGTTTAGAAAATATTCCTTTCCATGTGATATATATTAACAAAAACAAATACAAAAGAGGGGTTTTTTAAAAATCCAAAGATTTTGAAAAAAAAATATAACTTATAATTGGCTGGCAAACATGTAGACTGTGATATTCATTAAAACCGAAAATAATTATTTTCGAGATGAGACAACACATAGGTTACAGATTTGAAGGTTTTGATGATATCGTGATACTACCACATTACGGGTTCAAAGATAAGCGTCGACATGTGTTAAACGATTTGCTTGTGGACATTGGTATCTATAATAGTGGAAGGTTCTGAACTCCATGTTAGATATTCGAGGTCGAGGGTGTGAATATGATGTTGGCCGCAAACATGGATGCATAAAGGAACATGAGCTGATGTATGAGAATATATTATTTGCCCATGTGTCTATAAATGTGTGATAATGTGATTAGACTGTATTGATTGATTACTTGAATTTTGTATTAGCATGTTGGGCGAAAATAATTGTTATTACTAGATATGTTATTGATCTTGTCGTGCTTGATTAGTACATTATGTGCGAGGCAAATGAAGATTTTATAGACAATTCGAATATTATGGGTGAGAAACTATAGATTAAAATAAATATCCATGAACGTTATATGGTAAGATCAAGGAAGGTATAGGAAATAATAATGTATTATGTTCAATACAAAAATGCACAAGTGGCTAAAATGGTAACAATATCTAAATGCGTAATATATATAATTCACCATTTTTTGTTATTCACGATGGGTGCGTAATATATACAATTCGCTTTGGTACTACTATATGGTATATCCTAAGTAAAACCAAAAAGATCCTTTAGTACACATAGTGAGCAAATATTGACTAATATATATAAGAATCTCAAACAAAAAACACAAGGCCGTACTTAAACTTTCTTGTATACACTCTAATATATATTGCGACACAGCAAAAGGGAAAATCAAAAGTCAAAACGGGTGGCAAAAATGTGTAAAAATAAAGAAAGGAAGAAGAATCAATCAATTATGGCATGTGAGCAAATATAATAAAGAAGAAAGACACAAAGCAGACACCAATATTGTTGAGTCTTGTCTTCACCACCGCCACGACCCAACCCAACTCAATAGCTCTCTCTATCTCTCTCTCTCTAGTCTCTTTTATCACCATTTTCTTATCCGTTTTGTTTACAATCTCTCATTGAAAAGTCAAACCTTTTCATACGTCTCACGTGTTCTTTTTTCTCCACCCAACTCATCAGAGAAACTAAAAAAAAAGGTCAAATCTATGTTCCTCGTTCGTTCCTTCTATTAGAAAAATATTTCTAATAAACTTTTGGTTTTTTATATATGGGCTGGTCATTTTTTTCCTTTTTTAAAGGATATACTACTAGTTCAATAGGGACAGCTTTACAAAGAGTGTCTAATAGTATTTGTATTTTCCGTGTTTTGACTTTTTTAATCATCGTGAATCTTTTATGTCTCTCCTATATATATAAAACCCAACCTCCTTTCTCTCTTCTTCCTAACTTATTCAAACCAATTCACATCTTCCCAAGCTCAACTACTACAACTTGTACCAAGCAAAAAACTTATATAAAACTTGGTTTTGTTTCCTTCTTTGACCATTATATTCATCTTATTTCTCTCATCAAATCTCACAGCAGCATCTTCATCATATCTCCGGAGGATTAATGGATGAAGAGATCGAGATTCCTCCCTTCTTCCTTTGCCCTATCTCTTTGGAGATTATGAAAGATCCGGTGATAGTCTCTACCGGAATAACCTACGACAGAGACAGCATCGAGAAATGGCTTTTCTCTAGCAAGAAGAACTTGTGTCCCGTCACCAAACTAGACATAACCGACGCCGATCTCACCCCGAACCACACTCTTCGCCGTCTCATCCAATCTTGGTGCACCCTAAACGCCTCTTACGGCGTCGAGAGGATACCTACCCCGAGACCACCGATCTGTAAAGCTGAGATCGAAAAGCTCCTTAGAGATTCAGCCTCTTCGCATCAAAACCAGGTTAAGTGTCTCAAACGACTTCGTCAGATTGTGTCGGAGAACGCCACTAACAAGCGGTGTTTGGAGGCCGCCGGAGTACCAGAGTTCTTGGCTAACATCGTAAGCAATGACTCAGAAAATGGGTTAGGGAGTTTCACCGACGAAGCCCTCAACTTACTCTACCATCTCGAGACCTCAGAGGCAGTCCTCAAGAATCTTTTAAACAACAAGAAAGGTAACGATATCGTAAAGTCGTTGACGAAGATCATGCAGCGTGGGATCTACGAATCCAGAGTCTATGCAACTTTACTTCTCAAGAACATTCTTGAAGTAGCGGATCCAATGCAGATCATGACTCTAAAGCCAGAGGTCTTCACTGAGGTAGTGGAGATCTTGGACGACCGGATCTCACGCAAAGCGACAAAAGCCGCGATGCATATATTGGTGAACATATGTCCATGGGGAAGGAACAGACACAAGGCCGTAGAAGCTGGAGTAATTTCTGTGATAATCGAGCTTCTCATGGACGAGAGCTTCTCATCAGATAGGAGAGGTCCAGAGATGGCGATGGTGGTTCTTGATCTGTTGTGTCAGTGTGCTGAGGGAAGAGCCGAGTTCTTGAAGCACGGAGCAGCCATAGCGGTGGTGTGCAAGAAGATACTTAGGGTTTCGCAGACGGCAAGCGATAGAGCCGTAAGGGTTCTGTTGTCAGTGGGAAAGTACTGCGCGACGCCTGCTTTGCTAAACGAGATGTTACAGTTAGGGGTTGTATCGAAGCTTTGTCTTGTGCTTCAAGTAAGCTGTGGGGGCAAAACTAAAGAGAAGGCAAAGGAGCTGCTTAAGTTACACGCTAGGGTTTGGAAGGACTCGCCTTGTCTCCCAAGAAACATGGTTCTTGCATATCCATGCTGATGAAAAACCAAGAAAACAACGTACAGACATACAAACAAGTCCAATTCTCTATGAGTGCAATCACTTATATGAGAGTTATTCATCGTATGCTGTTGAAAAAAGACTAGTGGAGTATTCATATGATCAAATCCAATTTTCTTTAGTTTTCTTCTTTTCATACTTTTGATGTTCACAATGTAGATAATAGAGGTAAATGTTCATCAAAATATTCTTTCTATATATGGAAAACTGCAAATATATCAATGAAGTCACAGGTTACATGGCTATTCTCATTTCCCACTTGCATTCCATTATAATACGTATAAGTACCAACAATAATTTTCATATCTTTTGGTATGAACGAGTGATAAATGATTAGTATATATGTATAAGTACCAACCATAATTTTCTCTTTTGGTTATATACAATTTTTTTGTATACGATGCAATTCAGTATTGTAACATTCAAATTCAGATCAAAATTTTCCAATTTCTTAACTAATATATAATGCAGTACGGTACCTCGTTTTTTATTGCAAGAATCTTTGTATTTAACAACCGGGGCACATGGTGTTGGACTGTTGGTACATGTTGTTATAAAGAAAAACTCATATACGAGGGTACCAAAAAATCTTTTTTTCAGATCGCATCTGGTTGAAACTTCATTCTTCCAATTATAATAAGTTATTAATGCATTTCTAACAAAAAATAAGATCAGTTTGTTATACTTATGCGTCACATCTAATGACTAAAACTCTCGTTGACCAGCGAAACTAGAAACGTTGAATCACTACAAGTCGACGCAGACGCAGACGCAGTCGAGAGTGAAGAAGACAAACTTTTTGAAAAAGATATACAAGAAAATATCAACCTAAAAGGAAATATTAACAAAGAAGTTGACACAAATGAGGAGCAGGCCAGTCTAGAACCACACCAGCCACCCATCCTAGACAAATATTTTAAACAAGCAAAAGCTTGACCATCGTTTTTAAATGGTTGTATGTAATTTGAAGAAACAGTGATCACTTCTTATTATAGAAAAATAGAGAAGTAGTCATATATTGCGAGCAGCTCTAAGAAAACAAATCTTAGATGAGAGTTTAAAAGTGCAAATAAGAGGGGTCCAGACTGGACCACAACTGATAGCTGTAGATGAACAGTTCACAGACAGATTCAGAAACTCATAAATCAACAAAACATAAACAAAAAGTCTTCGACCTGATAAATTTAATAAAAACAGTTGTCCAAGCGAAAGCTACAGCCGATCACGATAAACGATTCTCTGATAACTTATTATCGAACCATTCTTCTTACAATATACATATATACTAATGATACTTTATACATCACATTTGCCATAGACTATTCTATAATAATACATGAGATCACAACAAACGACTCTACCTAATTAAACTATATTGAATCTTTATTAACTTTGCATGATCTATACTCTAATAAAAACCATATAAAATTCAAATAATACATACGATAGATCTAGACGACGTGGAAGTTTTGAAAGTATATTATAATTCACATCGTTTTGTTTATTCCTTTCCGTGGGACTTGGAGTAGTAATTGCGATCCCACCATATGTATTGCTACATATTTTAACGTCTCTATTCCTGAGAACAATAAGTTTCGTATCTGCAATACATATCCACATAATTTATACATAGCCATGCTTTTATGTTTTTGATCCATATGTTTGGCATATTTTGATACATAAGTAAAGTAACACACGCGCCGGTATGCATTTATTTACCGCATCCGCATGCAAACATATATCATAAATATGTGGACCGGACGGGACGGGACGTGAAGGACCAAACTAATTTGACGCCGCAATCGAAGACTCGTTTTTGTATTCCATCGTTGTATATTAATTAAAATTAAAAAAAATCACATGTCATTCAAGTTTAAAACCCTACGTTGCAGGCTGTGAAATCAACTCTCTCGATATCGCTCTCGGGAAATAATAATAGTTTTGATACACATACAAGGACGTAAGACAGACACGTAAAGCCCACTCTATGGATATAGTTTTTAAACCATTGACCTGCATGCTCACTATTCTTCTCTCGTTTTTTTTGTTTTTCCAAACCTCAACCTACGATTTTGAGTGTTTGACAATTTACCAAAACTATCGTGTACGTAAATTGTAAACCAATCGATAATTCGCAGACAGAACTAAAAAGCATGTCTGGTCTCTACTGCAATTTCTGGCCACATATATGGTTACTTACCTAATACTTTTTAAGCAAGTCCAAAGCGAATTCGATTCTTGCGAAAACGAAACGAAATAACCTTAAGACAGAATAAAAGGATAAAACAAGAATGAGATTGAGCCTTGCGAAAATGAGTGGCTCCAGTCCAAATAACAAAAGAGATAAAAAGAAGAAACTCAAGAGTAGACTTGCGTATAGATATGGTTGAGAATCGGTGAGAATCATAAAATATGCAGTTTTTAGACTATGACACTCATTAGTTGCACATATGGTTAGGAATTTGAACGAACGGATAATCTTCATTAGAAATTAAAATCAATTTCTAAGTCATACAGTTTAATTCAGCTAAACCGAAGATAACAGTTTGGATTTGTTTTAACTGGTAGTTCTTTCTTATTGTAAATCATGTAGCTCACATTCATTGATGTAATTTTCTAATTTCTCGGATCAATTCTCAAATGTAACCAGAGTTCATTCAACTCTCAACGGTGCCTTATAGCTTTCAGAGTTTCCCAAGATCAATTCATGGCCAAAGGTCTGGCAGAAGACAATATGGATCAGATGAAATGAGGATTACTGCTTGCTTACCTTCTCATTCATATGACATTTGAAACTACAATGCCTAAGTCAAAAACTCGACCTCTATTAGCAATTGCAAGAGACGAGACGAAATTGCCAGGAAGCAATAACATGTTTATTTTCGTTTCAACTTAAAACATTATAACCACAAAGAAAGATTGCAGCAATCGGAAATGAGATCACTACAAAACTCGGTCTAACCAAAACAAATAAGGCAAAACTTTTAACCACAACTCTTTATTGTAAATCCTCACTAATCAACAGCTCTAAACTACAACTTGTTTTATCTTTTAAAGTTAAAGCTTAGCTTTGAGTTCAACTATTGACTTCGTTTATCAATAATTAAGGTTTTTAATCCTTCCTACACTAAGATAAGACTCACTGATATTTTGCTTAATACCTGATGTTTCGGCTACGTAACAACTCCACCACAGCTGAAACCACTCCTTTTCCCTCCACAGTTATGTCCAAACTCGGATCCTCTATCTTCTTATTCAGAAGCTTGTCCACCTCTCCCCGCAATTTCTGCACAATCATATAATCCTCTTCACATCACGGAACAACATGCAGAACAAGAAAGATGCGACAGAGAGAAATCCAACTTTACCTGTATCAGTTCCAAGACGTTCTTCGAGGCAGAGAAATGGAGATACCCTCCCAACATCTCTATGCCTTCCCCGGTTTTGCTTGGGATAAGATTGCCCCCAAACATAAGGAGTGCATAATCTGATATGTTTGTTGAGTCTCGGATATAAACACTTGTCGTCTTCACCTTTTCACTGTAGACCAAGTACGGCAACGAGAAGAGATTCACTCTTGCGTTGACAGATCCTGGGTGGATATCAACTTTACCCAACTCTTTAGTGTAGAATGCAGTGCGCTTCCCTCTTCTTTTGCATTGCACAACATTTGGGTACAGCCCCGCACACAGAACCGCGCTTACCATCTCCATGTCCTGGCTGTATTGGTTGTACGCCTGAAAAGCACCATGCGTATGTGAAAAAGTCAGTAGTTTTAGATTCTATTATTGTTCCAAAATAATTGCATCATTAAGACTTGTTCTTGACACTTACATTTGGCCTTGATTTGTCAACAAAACCTATATCTGATAAAAGATCAAGAAACTGGTTTCTCATATCCTCCATCATCCTTAGAGTTACAGGGGAAAGAAAGTTTTGCCAACAAAAATCTTTTTCGATTCCACCACGCTTTGCATCCCGATATCCCTCATATGCTTTAAGAAGAGCAATGTGATCACTGCACAACACAGAAATACCAATCTTTTCTGTAAGAAGCAGAACACAGGGACCTGATTGACTAACTGGATGAAAATAAAGTAATTTGCCTCTAGGTCATACCTGCAGGAATCACCAGCAAAATATCTTTTTGCCTCATCAGCTTCCTCTTTCCTATTCAATGGTAAGACAAATGGGCTACGATAAGCCAGAGCAGAGGCAATTGTTAAAGCAGGATTGACGCACTGGAAGATGGCTCCAATCAGCAGCATCTTTCCTATATTTGGGTCTACTGGTAGAGTGCAAAGATGCCGACCTGTAACATGATGATTTTGAGTCTAACGTATATGAACAACTATTACATAAAAGTGTACAATTATATAGACAAATGACTTGCTGCTCACCAAGGGGTGTAAGATCTTCTATGTCATCTAAAGCCCCAATTGTTTTGAGAAGTTCAATAGCATTCTCAACAGCAAGTGCATCTGGTGGCTGCAGTGCCTTGGCCAAGAATGATCCTATGGATCCAACCTTCAAACTTTTGATATGCAGGCATAACTCTTGCAATGGTGTCCGTATGATTTCTGGTAACTGATACTGTGGGAAAGAATCATATATGACTTTTGGATACAGCCTATAACAAACTCCAGCTTGGACACGTCCAGCACGTCCTCGTCTCTGCATACACGATCTAATGGTTAGGCGCTGGTTTTAAGATCTTGCAAGCATATCTATGGATGGGGCGCAGGCGCAGTACTTAGATCACTGATAGACAATTTAATGGCTAACTGAATACCTGGTGCGCTGAAGCCTTTGAAATCCATGATGGCAAGAGACACGCCACCTTGTTCAAAGCATCATAGCTAGTTTCCTTTGCTTTACCGCAATCAACAACATATACAACATCGTCAATTGTAATACTACTCTCAGCAATATTTGTAGTCAATACTATTTTCCTACAAAAGCAGAGCATTCACTCAGAGCAGTTGCTACAATGCATACTGATAAAAGAAGAATCAATAGCTCATGTGCCTAACCGCTTATTAGGAGGTGGACGGTCAAAAATTTCACGTTGATTAACTGTCGGCATTGAACCATGTAGAGGAAGAATTAAGAACTTGCTAGAATCTCCAAGCAGTCTGTTCCCGTTGAATTTTTCAAGCAGTTTGGAAATCTCATCCCAGCCAGTGAGGAAGACAAGAATTGCCCCATCACCTTCATGACGGCAAATATGTTCAATAGTAGCCTCCACCTACGACATAGTTTCACTCTCAGTTCATAACGAGAATCTCCAACAAAATATGATGAAGTTAGCTGAATCAGCAGGTAGTTACCAAGAGGAGAGAGCAAAACCCATACCAGATCCAAATCAATCTGTGCACCAGACCATGCTTCGAGAGAAAGTCTTGTGGCTGAGCTATAACTTTTATAGTGAACATTGATGTCAATATCCTAAAAAACGAAAACATGACTTGGTAAGGTAAGGCATTCAAAGTAAAACATATTCACGTATGCTTCAGCATTTGAAGATGAACAAAGAGTGAAAGTTCAAGCTTGCTGTGGACTGCGGTTCTTTAAACTACTATATAGTACCGCCTTTATTCACTGAACCCACAAACTTAAACTACCACGTGGTTTTAGCATTTTGTTCTTGAGGTTTAATCTTTTCACGTACATGGAGACCAAATGTCTACATTTGCGTGATGTCAAAAGAAAAACAATTCTCGAGGCTAGTTGAATCAGACGAATAAACCAAACTTGGATGCAATATTGAAGAATTTGAGAACACATCGTTCTTAGCCAGTATCTATATATATTTTTCAAATATTGGTATCATAATTAATCCTTCTTTTTCTAAGGAACATTAAAAATTCATCAATAAGAATTTTAGGAAAATTTTGTCAAAAACATTACCATTGTACCAAACGATTTATAATGTTAATCTGATAGGTACATAGTAGATTTCTTGATAAGGTGTATGCAATATCTTTTAAATCGCACAGACCTACCCACATTAATGGGAGAAAGTTTATCAGGCTTACTATTCAGAACAATGAGTCTATATTCACTAATGGAACCCTATGTTTTTTTGCTCAGATACCGTTGGGAAGCATAGTCATACCTCAAACAAAGTAGTCAGGTCATCTTTCTTGGATTCTGAGTCTCTTCTCCTACCTCTCGAACTGCCTTGATAATTCCCTACATCAGATGGCTTTATATTATAACGACTTTTCTCCAGTACATCTTCTAGGAATAACTCTGCAACCGGGAATGTGAACCCCTGACAATATATTAAAAAGAGATTAATCACATAATATCATAATATAAACAGACATGATATATGACTACGCATACCGGGATGTGTATAGTTGGAGCGTTCCCGAAATATGTTGAGAACATGTCAGCATTTATCGTAGCACTCATCAGAATAAGACGCAAATCTGGGCGTCGAGGAAGGAGATCACGTAGTATGATTAATAAGAAATCCTCATTCATGCCTCTCTCGTGAATCTCATCCACAAGCAAATGGCTTACATTAGTTAAATTAGGATCCTCAATCTGTATTTTCAAAAAGATTCGACACAACATCATTTCAAAGTTAGTATACAATATTATAGTTCAACTAATGTGATGAGTGTATGACTAGTAGCATAGTGTATTTTACCAGCCGCCGGAGTAATACACCAGTAGTGCAAAATAGCAATCGCGTTTGATCAGAACGCTTTGATTCTAGACGAATCTGATAACCCACAGATTCACCAATGGATTCACCTCTTTCAGCAGATATACGTGAAGCAACAGATATGGCAGATATACGTCGAGGTTGTGTACAAATTATGTTACAATCAGCACCTCTTAGGGATGCTATTTCTTCCTCCAATATAAATTGAGGAAGTTGTGTTGTTTTACCACACCCGGTCTCTCCTGAAACTACTAATACCTGAAAAATAAACACAGACACAGCTATAAGTTCAAGGTAAGACTGCTCAAGTAAAATAACTTGACAATACTATATAAGATGAGATAAATAGCCGATGGGACACAGAGAAGAACAAACAAACAAAAAGATTACCTGATTTTCTGAAACAGATTTAAGAAACCCCTCTTTCATTTTAAAAGCAGGTAACTTTTCTCTGAAATCTTGAAGTGCTTTTACACTCTCGGTTGCCTGTGTTGAATAGTTTCAAATTAATGTTATGTCCAGAATCAACATATACCATAATGTATACAGTTTTACTTCAGCCAATATATATGTACCTTTAGCCTTTCCTGCCTTTCCCTGAGTGCAGCACTGAATTTTTCTTTCTCAAGAGAATCCGACAATTTGGAAGCAGAATCGGGTCTTTTCAAGCCAAGAGTTGCGGTGCCTGTACGGTCCTGTCGATCATTAAACGCTGAAGTAGAGGAACTTGAAGACCCTGATTCTTGTGTTGTTTTCAAAAGACTTCCAAGTTTTCTCTCAGTCTCTGTGGACATTGTAATCTACAAGAAAAGAGTATACAAGCGTTTCAGCAGCCACCACCGAGTAATAAAATATCCTTACTAGTAACATCTTTATTACCTCTTTCTGAGTGGATCCATGCCGATCATCAAGATCTGCGCGATAATCTGGTAAAGGAACTTTGCTAACTGCAAGAGCCTTCCCTTTATTGTAAGCATGGCTTCCTTTCCGAAAAGGAAAAAACTAATTCATGACATACTCTACAATTACTTCTACAAACGAATGCATGGGCTTATAGATAGATAGACTTACAAGTAAAGACCAAGCTGAAAAGCCATATCAGATAGTGTTTGTTGATCTCCCCTGCTAAAATTACGCTTGATTAGCATCTCTTGCTCTCCTCCTGTTTTCCATTGCTCAATCTTGTTCCACCATTCATTCTCATCAAAAACTTCCATCTGAACAATTGAATTTGATTCCCAATTAGCCTTTCTTTTAAATTCACCCAAACCAATAACTCCTAATCAAAGATTAAGCATCTCTTACCAAACTCAATCTGTTCAAACTCCTGATTCTCAAATATAAAACTAACTAGTCGAGGAAACAAGTGAGGAGCTAAAAATGGAGAAGTGAGTAAGAAGTCGGAACAATGTATTAATAATGATACCTCAACTTGTTGCTGGCGCAAACGCTCAGCTCTCCACACGGGATCCCACCATCGCTGTTCTCCACGGCCACCACCACCGCCACCGCCACGACCACCACCGCCGCCGCGACCACCACGACGACCACCACCGCGACCGGAGGAGAAACCTCCGCCTCGACGACCACCCTGAGAATTAGGACCGTGAGGAGGCATGGCGGCGATATGTAAGAGAGGCCGAAGCGGAAAGAGTTTTGAAGAATAAGGAAGAAGGAAGCGAAGCGTGGAGAAACAAGGGAGGGACAGTTGCATTCGTAATCAATTTTAGTGTGAATTTTATTTTTATAATATATAGAGTTGCAATCGCACTGACAATTTCGCTTGTTGAACTTTTCTTTTAGTAGTATTGGATTGGAGCTGTGTCACACTATACAAGCGACACAGACTTACCAATTTCAAACCTAATTTAGTTTCAACCATACAAGTACGGTTGTTTATACAAACAAAAAAAATTGAAAACCATGTTTTGTAATCATGTCATGAGCAGAAAAAACACAGCCACTTGTTTATTATTAGAAGAAAACATCTTCCAAACCAAAGATATGTAATCATCTCTAATATCTTTTTACCATTGCGTCTTCACACTAACACTCCACTTGTTAATGCAACTACTCTTTTCTTTTGCTATTTGTAACATGACAATAAAACACAAGCATGTCAATCTAACAATGTAACCAAAGTTTTCCTTGATACCTCATCAAAACTTTTCATGTCTTGTAAGTTTTGTTTGGGAAAAGAAAAGATTCCGGAATTTTAATATCGAAGGTAAGAAAACTAGATTATGGTATTGTACTATCCGGTCCAAAAATTATATGGTCTTAAAGGCCCATAAAAGTTTGATTTCCCAAGAAAAAAATGTTTTAGGAAGAGGGAAGCAAAACAACTCTCTCCGTCACAAAGTTTGGTTTGCATAAGTTGTCAATCGAATTAACATAATGTTAAACTAGCCACCATTATAATAAAATCTGTAAAAGTCACTGTGTGCATTCATTTAATCATTCTTCACCAAATGAATCCGCCCCTGGATGTATACGCAAAAAAAAAAGTATTATATACGTTTTTTTCCGCATAGTTACATGTATTTTATGTATTCTTATCATAGTGTATCTTAAAATAAACATCATGCAAGCATGCAATGACGCATTTTATTCATTACAACAACTGTCCCCTACCATATTGTTTTCCATTATTAAAGATTCCTCAGGTTTGGCGCCTATAACTTGGCCACACCAAAGTGCAAGAACGTAGGAAGTCAATTTGTATAGTTAGTTTTAACTTTGATTAATTAAAGATTTTAAGCTAATAATTTGCTAACATCATTTTTTACCTAATAAAAATGTAAACGGTCTTCAAATTGTTGTATTTTGATTTCGTCGAGTAGCATAAACTAAGACTTCTATAAGTTTTAGCATATACAACAACGTTTCACGGTTTTGGTTACTCTCTAGAAGACGAAAATAAAAAGTTTTTATTAAAAACACACCTTCTTCTTGGGAAATTTTATTTCTGTTTTTAATATCGGGGGTAAATCTATATTAATGCATGATTGTATGTTACTATGTTAGCATAGTTAATAGAAAGAAGAACTAGCTATAGCGATCGATTTTAATAGATGGTAAGTAAACTCGATTCATGGACTCATGCTCATGATTCATGAGACAAGTCGTCGATTCATTTGAAACTTTTATATATAAAATTTCATGTATATGGAGAGATGTCAAAGCTTTGTATCCGGAGAAACTAACATCAAAGTAGGATAAATATCGCGACTAAGAAAACAAATGAAGGAAACTAAACGTTGCTTAGGTGATAAAGTAAGTTGATTAATTGGACTTTGAATAAAGTAATCCTAAATAAAAACGATGATCAGACGTACATAATAAACAACGAGATTAATATGCGTAGCGATCGACGAAGATGTTGACTCCAAACTAAAAACTTATGTGATGATCCTTTGCCCACTGACCCTTCCCTACATTCCTAAATCAAATCTTGTTAATATACTTTACTTGTCATTATCGTAAAGGTTTCATCGTCTTTACACCATGTGACTTTTAATTATTCATGTTAACGGTTATAAATAATGACCAACTAATTCCTCTGTTATCAGGCACACACAAATGTACAGAAAATAAAATATTTTCTTAACCACACCAATATATAAATTATATGAATCCTATATCTAATACGTTAATTATGGAACAATATAAGTTTTTGACCTTAATCATCGCTTATTTATTTATTTTGAATTTTTATTGGAAACTAATGTTGTTACTGAATAATTAAGCGAGGTAATCTAGGAGCTTTTAATCATAGGGAGAACCGGAGAAACATTTGATTAATGGAACAATATAAGCGTTATACAATTGCTAATACAACTAATACACAATATTAGCAAACTTTAATAACAAAGATTAATTAAATAACCACAAGTCACACCATTCTTGCTTTGACAAGCTTTCTTATCCTCATTCACATGCATTTCCTCCCTTTGTCTCTCTCTCTTACCGTTGACTTTTGACAACCCCAAGATGCTTCAGTTTACATTGTCTTATATCAAAATCGCTGACCAAGCAAACCCTCCTCTCTCTCTCCATTATTTCTCCACAACCTCTAAGTTCCAATCACAAAACCATCACACCGCAGCCGCAATGAACACCTTCCAACCACCACCACCTCCGCCGCCAGGGATGCCAGACTACAACGGCCTCCTCAGCACGCACGAGATCGGAGGATTCAGATACGGAATCGGAGTCTCCATAGGAGTACTCCTCCTCGTCACCACCATCACCCTCACCTCCTACTATTGCACACGTAACCAGCTCTCTTCTTCTTCACCTTCACAGACCATTCAAGACTCGACGCGTATCCATCACCATCACCACCATGTCATCATCGACGTCGTACCCGGTCTTGACGAGGACACCATCCAGAGCTATCCGAAGATCCTCTACTCGGAAGCGAAGGGCTCAACGACGGCGTCGTGTTGTGCCATTTGTTTAGGAGACTACAAGGGAAAACATCTCTTGCGGCAGCTGCCAGATTGCAACCATCTCTTCCACCACAAATGTATCGACACGTGGCTTAGGCTCAATCCTACGTGTCCAGTTTGTCGGACTTCGCCGCTTCCAACTCCTTTGTCCACTCCCCTCGCCGAGGTTGTCCCCTTAGCCTCCTCTGTCGCCGCCACAAGGATGCCCTAATTAATATCGAAATCCTGACTAATCTCCGGCTTAAGCTCTTTCTCAATTCTTCATTAATTCCTTGTAGAGTTTTTTATTTATTTATTTTTGGTCACTAACTGATCAATATATTGTATATATCATTCTTCGAAGCCGAGGACTAGTAAGTGGAAAAGGGATTAAGGGTTAAATTTCACAATTTTGTTTGATTAATTAGTTTTTTCTTTCTTTTTTCCTTTAGCAATGTGAACGATCGAGTTTATTTCTCCTTCTACATATGTCGTACCAAAGAATAAATCAAAAGTCGTGTTGAATATAGTCGAGAGAGAGAGAGAGAGAGAGAGTCAGAGAGGCTTGAAAGATGTTTCTTGGCTTGTATTGAACTTTTTGGCTCAGCTGACAGATCATTTGCATATTGAAACGTCAAAGAAAAGGAAATTAGAGAGTCGAATCCATTAGGCGTTTGATCATGAATCATTATCAGTCTCTTTGACAATATTCCACAGTCATGGTTTTATTATAAAGTAGTTGTTAATGTAGCAATTTTTTTTTTTGTCCGTAATAAACATACTCTGGAGAATTTATTTATAAATCAAACATATGCATTAAGCAGATTTTTAACAATGTATTTGTGATTTGTCCTATGTATACGATATGAGAAAGACTTATATATGAGGACGTCGACTCATACGATGCAAATTATTAACATCATAAAAGAGTTAGCAAGTGAAAATTAACCAATGGAATAAAAATCCGCACACGAGTACAATATAAATGGGCTTAAGTATTCGGTTTTCCGGTTCAATTGATAAATGATACGATTCTAATTTGGTTTGGTTCGGTTCGGAATTTATGCCGACCCTACACCTCTGGTTCGCCGGTAAGTCGGTTTCACGAACAAAAAAGAAGGCGAGAGTATAAAAATCAGAATCGGAAGCTTCGAGTTTTACTTGAGGAGAAATCCATACACACGCAAAGAAGAATCTCATCACGAGTTTTTGAGCTATGGGTTGGGTTTGGGTTGACGATTCGTCCGCATCTAAAGCCGGTAACGATCTCACCGATCAGCCACTCGGTGATTCCGCCGTCGCCGACCGAAATTGCTCAACCACCACGGTGGTAAGATCGCAGTGCAATACAGAGGAGGTCGAGCCTGGGAAGTTCGTCAGGAAATGCGATAAAACTGAGGAGGTTCTTCGCCACTGTCTTGGCAAGTAAGTGTGTTTCGCATCTTTTCTCTTTCAGTGATGCTTTGCTTTTGGATTTGGGGAACAAATTATTGGCCTAAGTTAAGATCAAATTAGATGTAAGTTTATGCAGGATGAGTCATGAGTGTGTTGGTTGTTTTTGAGCTCTGAGTTAAATTACAAGTTCAAGCTAAAGCTGTAGTTCCAAATTTACGGATTACGGTACTAAGAATGGGATTAGGATTGGGGTTACTAGCATGTGTATGAATATAGTTGCGTTTATGCATTTAAAATGGTGATATTTGCTTAGTTTTGGTTTCCCCTCTTGTGGTGGATCATGTTGTTTATTTTTGTTTTGCTCATGTGAAAGGAACCTGTATTATCTCTGGAACATTATGGTACAAATTTTTCATTCTCAAAAAGAGCATGTATCTTAGCTTTAGATTAACCACTGAAAAAAATATAATGATTTCTCTGAAGTTCTTGTGATTTTGTCATCTTTTAAGCGTTGTAAGTACTTGCATGTTTTGAGGGTAAGTAAGTGGAGTAATTGCAGGGGTTAGTCTTGTCTCTCGCGAGAAATCATTGTGGTCTATGGGTAGTTTACTTAGAAGTTAATTCATGGAGTACTATCACATTATAGTTCTGTATATGTGCAGCCATCTTCTTGTTTGTTTTTTGCGTTCTGCTTCTGACTTGAGCTATTTTATGGTAACTGTGAAATGGTTTCTTGCTTTGGTGACCAACTCTTTGAGTTAATATCATCAGACCTCTTGTTCTCTATACCTTTTACTCCATCATGAATTATGATCACTTAATTAATTTCTTGGTTTTATGTATCTGGTTTAGGCCCTCTGAAGTCGTCCAGTCCAACACAGTGCACACAGAAGAGGATGTGACAAACCAGATGGTGGGGAGACCCGGTCTGTTTGAGGAAAAAAATCCACTAAACTTCCCAGGACTCCGCGGGGATGTAGACGCCATCGAACGCCATTTCATGAGCGGAATGAAGAGTTTCTTTGATGCAGCTGAAGAGATGACAAGCAGCTTATTCGATATCATGGGAGACCATAACCCAAGCAACAGGAGAGGGATACCCATTGAAAACCATCCAAAGGTAGAGGAGCACCACAATGACGAAAACGCCCCCAGACGACCACACTCGGGAGAGGTTGATCTCTCGGGCTTGGCCAAGGACGTTTGAGAAAGGTCATCCATCTACTTCTTCTTCTATCGTTGGCTATATATAATCTTAAAATGTAATGTTTGACTTTCGAAGAAGCGTAGGGGATTGTGGACTACTAATGTTAGCGGCTTGCACGTTTTGGCCGAGTGGTTACTACTATCATCTATCATCCATACTTATATTAATATGGTGTTATTTTTGTCTTTCTTAATCACCAACCAAAATATATTACTGATCACATTTGTCTCGAGAGTTATCTTACATTTAATAGGGATTACTTTTGTCTCAAAAAAAGACAAAAGTTATCTTACATTTATAAATATTAGATCATGCCTATAATTCGTACTTTCCATTAAATAATGGTCAAAGTAGAATTATGGAGTGTGGAATTAAAGATACGAAATCTAACCTTACGTTTTCTGAAAGATTGGTTACCATTTTTTGTGGCATGGAGTAATTCAGAAAGAAAAACAAGAAATATATTTATTCCGGTCTTCGGTTGAGTTGAATATATTTCTTAACAATTTCGGAAATTCCAAGGAACCGAACTGTTAACGAATGTGTGAATGTGCATTCACACAGAACACTAAATAATCCTTAACACACAGCCTCACAGAGTCATATGTTAGGTTTTTTGGTTAGAGGAGAGAATCAAATAAAAGTTAATTTAATTGAGAAAAGCCAAAAACCCTAATAAATCCCCCTAAAAAAAAATCCAGTCACGACGTGATACCCAATTCGATTTCGTCAAAATCATCTTCCTTGTCTATTCCCATTTCCTTATTCTTATATTTTGTTCTTCGTTTTTCATTTGTGTGTTGCGTGAGATGATTCGTAGAGTTTTGTGTTGATTTTTTATTAAATCATTGAGAGGACATCGAAGATCTTTCTCCCGTGGATCAGATTTCATATTCTGGGAGATTTATCTCATGGAAGTAGTTATGGTGTTAGGCAGGAGAGATCTTTGTCTCTATGAGATCAGATTAAGGGTTATTTCTCTTGCGTGAAAAGGAAGAAAAAGAGACTTTCATTTATCTTTTATCTTTTTTTTTTCGTTACTTTTGTAGACTATATATATTGTATAGCGTAAAGTTGATCTGTGGGGATATAGTTTTTTAGTGATGGGGAATGTATGTGTTCATATGGTCAGCAATTGTGTTGATACGAAATCGAATTCATGGGTTCGTCCCACAGATCTCATCATGGATCATCCCTTGAAGCCACAGCTCCAAGACAAGCCTCCTCAGCCAATGCTTATGTACAAGGATGGTGATAAACCCAAGCTTAATGACACTCATGGAGACCCTAAATTATTTGAGGATAAGGCGAAAGTAGATGCGCAGAAGCAGGAACAAGAAGGAAGGATGAGTGAAACGACAAGGAAGTGCAGTGAAGAAGAGAATAATAGGAAGCGAGCGGTTGGGATTGCATGTGCTAATAGCAAAAGAAAGGCTCACAACGTTAGGAGACTGATGAGCGCAGGGTTGCAAGCAGAGTCAGTGTTGAAGACCAGGACAGGGCATTTGAAAGAATACTATAACTTAGGGAGCAAGTTAGGTCACGGGCAATTTGGTACGACTTTCGTCTGCGTGGAGAAAGGAACAGGGGAAGAATACGCATGCAAGTCAATCCCGAAGAGGAAACTAGAGAACGAAGAAGACGTGGAGGATGTGAGACGAGAGATTGAGATAATGAAACATCTCTTGGGGCAACCAAATGTGATCTCTATCAAAGGAGCTTACGAGGACTCTGTGGCTGTTCACATGGTGATGGAGCTGTGCAGAGGAGGTGAGCTGTTTGATAGGATAGTGGAGAGAGGGCATTACTCTGAGAAAAAGGCTGCTCATTTGGCTAAGGTCATACTTGGTGTGGTCCAGACTTGTCATTCTTTAGGTGTAATGCACAGAGATCTTAAACCTGAGAACTTTCTCTTTGTCAATGATCATGAGGATTCGCCTCTTAAGGCTATTGATTTCGGGTTATCCATGTTCCTCAAGCCTGGTATGTTTCTTACAAAACAGAGATTTTGTTTTCCTCTCATATATAGATAGATGTTTTGCTGAGATATGTATATTGTTGTTTGAAGGAGAAAACCTTACGGATGTGGTTGGGAGCCCGTACTACATTGCTCCTGAAGTTCTGAACAAGAATTACGGTCCAGAAGCAGATATATGGAGCGCAGGTGTGATGATTTACGTGCTCCTGTCTGGTTCAGCTCCGTTTTGGGGAGGTAAGATTCTTCCTACTTTGATCACAAACTATATGTGTTTTTGGAGGTCATCTCATGTGTGGTTGCATGTTTTCTTCAAGCAGAAACGGAAGAGGAAATCTTCAATGAGGTTCTAGGGGGTGAGCTTGATCTGTCATCAGAACCTTGGCCACAAGTTTCTGATAGCGCAAAAGATTTGATTAGAAAGATGCTTGAAAGAAACCCCAAGCAAAGACTTACTGCTCAACAAGTCTTATGTAAGTCCCTAGAATCATGAAACTCCAAAACTTGAGCAGTTATGGAACTTACTCTTGTTTCTTTTTTCTAACAGGCCATCCATGGATCAGGGATGAAGGAACTGCACCAGATACACCACTTGACACAACTGTGTTGACTCGCTTGAGGAAGTTTTCAGAAACAGACAAACTCAAGAAGATGGCTTTAAGGGTACCTTATACAAATAAAAGCTTTTTGATTTGTTTCCTCAGATGAGAGAATCTCTGATCATTAGTACTGTTTCCACTTGCAGATGATTGCAGAAAGGCTTTCAGAAGAAGAGATCAACGGGCTTAGAGAAAACTTCAAGATTATAGACAGTGAGAAGAGCGGGCGAGTAACTTACAAAGAGCTGAAAAGCTGTCTTGAAAGATTTAACACAAATTTTGACGACTCTGACATCAGTAGTCTACTGAAACTGCCAGTAAGCAGACTAAAGCTAGTACTGTCTCAATATATGGATCTAGTGATCAGAATATAAAGTTGTTTCATATTATTTTCTTACATTTATATATTGGGATAATTTTATAGACGGATGTGCACTTGGAAGACACGGTGGACTACGAGGAATTCATAAGGGCGATTGTGAGACTGAGACAAATACAAGACGAAGAAGCAAAGGACCATTTAGATTCATCAGGAAAAGTGTAAATGAAGTTGGCGTGAAAGATACTGTTGTCTAAACAAGTGTAACGAGTACTCAAAACTGATGATGACGAAATGTAAGTAAAACTGATCATCACTCTCTTTTCATATATATTCTTCAGTTTTATTTTATACAGTGTCTCCTAATGCTAATAATAATCTAAAGTGTTAATTCAATAGTTTTCAAAATTATAATCTGTAATCTTCATATATGTTTAGATTGTCGGAAACTACAAGAGGGCTGTGACAAAATGAAAATAGGAAGAGGCAGAGACAAGGAGAATAGGGACACAAAGAAGCCAGATGTATGTGAAAAAGACATCAAAAGAAAAAAAGAAGATGTGTAGGTTCTTTCGTTAATCATGTTTTTATAAGAAAAGAAAAAAGTTAAGAGCAAAATGAAAGAAGTGGTTTGTTGTATATAGAAGAAGAAGAAGTTGTAGTAGAAGGATAAAGGAGAGACAATAAAACTATAAGGTGATGTTGATACTCTGTCTCAGCTCCAAAATTTGATTGAAAGATATCACCGTAAAATACTTTGGACGAATCCCTGAATGATTGATACGTGTTAGTAAATAGTATGAAAATGGCCATATCTGGGAGATGATTGAAAAGATCTGACGGTGGAGGATTCATTCAGACAGGAGATATATACTTACGTGGAAATGGTGGAGACAGACAGCTCACGCGCGGCTGGCCGGCCCTTTTATTAAAAAAAAAAAAACGTGAAAACCAATCATGTGAAAGTGTCGTGACACGTCAGCAATAACGGACGAGGAGTAGTGGGGTCCAGAAACGGCGGGTATGTCGTGGGAGAGGTTCGCTGTAACGGAGGAGACGAGACGACGACCCTCTCTCTCTCTCTCTCTTTCACAACCCACGTTCTCCAGCATTTGTCTTCCTCAATCATTTGCTCTCTATTTACCATTCTACCCCCCTTACCTTTTACTCTTTTGACTCACCTTTACTTGAGATTTCGCAGCACCAGGAATAGACCAAACCTAACACCTAATTGGAAAGTTAGACTTATTAAAGTGTGTTTTTTGAGAATCTGTGATTATTTAGGGAGGGAGATCTTCTAATTAGCTGTCTTATAATTTTAATTAAATTAGTGTGATTTTATTAGTGTGCGAGAGAGATAGAGAGTCAAAGACCTAAACAAGAAAAAGAAGAAGGGCGTTTCCGTAATTTGATTGTTTTGTTTGTCTACAATCTTCTCTCCTTTGACGTTGAAAAAGCCCCCATCTTTTCCCTTTGCTCATTCCCACACACACACAGACACAGACACAGATACAACAAAGACTCGCTCTCTTTCTTTCTTCTTCTCTTTTTCTATAGAGCCATACCCGAAGCTTTTTTTAAGTAGAGAGAAAAAAAAAAAAAAAAAGCTTTGTCTTTCTTACTCCCACTGATAAGGTACTTTTCTGTGGAATTTTCAGCCATTTCACTTTGTCTTAGTTACACAACTTTTGTATGAATCTTTCTTCTTTTTGTTTTCAGATTTTTAGATTTACACTCGTGTGTTTCTTATACCTCTCTCGAATACTTAGGCACAAGGTTTTCAAAATCAGAGCTTTTCGCTTAACGCTTCAAAGGGTTGGCCTGTTTTTATGAATATGGTGATCATTTTCATGATAATGGGTGTGAATTTTATGATTTTTACCGCTTAAATACAAGATTTAGATTAGGTGTCGTATGTATTCCCTTAATCAATCACCATTTGCAGACAAAGAAGAGAGTTTTTATTAGTAGATTTTTTTTTTGATTTTCAATGATTTTTGACTTTAGCATTGCTGTGTAACAATGTTTGGTCTTTCGGATCAGATGGAACAATGGATGGCTACTCAAGACAACAAGGTCCATCTTTAGTTTGATTAAGGGGTTCGGATCTGAGCTTGAGTTCGAATTTTCACCATCTTTGTCTCGGATATACGTTTTTGTGGATTTGGAAGTTTTGAACTGAATGGCTTCTGAGGACTTGAGTGTTGTTGCCGAATCTAAGAAAGGGGAGGAGAATGTTAATGTTGATAACTCCAAAGATATGAACAGACCCGAGAGTCTTGACATATCTACTGAGATAACTGATACTGTCAATGAGAATGTTCCAAAAGATGAAGCTTCTAAGACGGTACAGGTATATAATGCTTCTTACAAGACTTGACTCATTTTGAACCGTGCTTTGTTAGTCTAACGTTCTCTCTTCCGTGTCATTCTCTCTGCAGGAAGCAGATCTCCCTGAGTCTGCTACTTCAGTGAAGAGTAAAACAACTAAGGATAACAAACCTGTTAAGAGAAAGTCAGGGACCTTTTCTCGGAGCCCCAGATTCCTTTCTCAGAGCTCTTCATTTCCAACTAAAGGACCTCATTCTGATATTACTAGAAAGAGCATTGATGCTACAGCATCAAAGACTAGTCCTAAACCCTTCGTTGCAGGTGGATCCAAACCAAAGGTCACTCCAACTTCAAACAGCAGTGTTTCCACTAAGCGCACCAGTTCAGTATCTGCGCCCCTCAAAAAGCAAACTATGGTAATTGTTGAATTACTCAATCTGTTGCGTTCGTTGTTTTAAGTTTTCTTGTTCTCAGTTTATCAATTTTTATCTGTCCTGTGTCAGCCTGTGAAAACCATTTCTAAGGATGCAGCTCAAGGCCCTACTTCCAAGTAAGTTAAATACTTTGCTCATATGAACTATGTAATTGTGGGATGATATAAGTCAACTAAGGTACTGTCTGAAAGTGATGATCTGAATAGGCAACTAAATTTTTCTCCCTCGGCAATTGCAGATTGGAAGATGAAGGTTCTAAATCCATTAATGCTGAAATGGCAGGCAAGGATAATGAGGAAGCCGGATTAATCCCTGCTGTGTAAGTTTTTTCTTGCATACATGTTACCATTAGTTTCAAATGTAGAAATGTTGCAGTACATTGAAGAAGTAAAACATATGTAAATGTGTATGCATCTGTAATTTTGCAGGGTTGCTGATAAAGTATCTAAATCCCTGAAAGTTGAAATGACAAGCAAGGACGATGATGACACCCGCTCAACTACCACTTCGTATGTGTTTTCTTTATGCATTTCCCTTGTACAGTAATGACATATCTATCTCTATATATAATGTTTTGGACGTTTAACAGAACTTCTACACCTCGTGGCCGGAGAAGCAGTGTTGGGTCGGCATCTGGATTTTCGTTCAGGTTGGAGGAACGGGCTGAAAAGCGGAAGGAGGTTGCTGCTTATGCTCATTCTCTATGCTTACAACTTTTTTAAGCAGTTTTTTTTAGTTCCGTCCTAACGTTTTTCGGCTTTACCTTTCAGTTTTATATGAAATTAGAAGAGAAGATCCAAGCAAAGGAAGTGGAGAAGACCAATTTGCAGGCAAAATCAAAGGTTAACTTTTGAGGGCTCTTCTTTGATAGAAGAAACTGTTCTTTGTCAGACATTTACATTTTTTGGTCAAAATGGATTGTGTTTGTATAGGAGAGTCAGGAAGAAGAGATCAAAAGGTTGAGGAAGAGCTTGACATTCAAGGCTGGTCCTATGCCTAGTTTCTACAAAGAACCTCCACCTAAGGTTGAATTGAAGAAGGTTTGCGTCTTTGCTCTTCCTATGTGATCAAACTTGTCCTGAGCTGTCTTTCTTATATCAATGTGTTGGCTATGAATTGTTGCAGATACCAACTACTCGTCCTAAATCTCCTAAGCTAGGACGCAGGAAGAGTAGCAGCGATGCAACAGGAGGTGAAGCCGCTCCTCGTGTGACAAAACCAAAAGAATCATCAGCATCTACACTGAAGAAGCCCGTAACAAAATCTCAGCCAAAGCCTGAAACTCAAGAGAAGTCAGGGAAGGCCAAAGAAAAGAAAAAGGAAGGGAAGAAAGAAGAAGCAGAGAAGAGAGGAGATGAAGAGAAGGCTACCGCCGTGGCTGCAGAACCGGAAGAGAAGAAACCAAACTCAAACAGCATCCAAGTGAAGGCCGCCGAGATTATGGCAAGCGAGGTTGCAGTGGGAGGTTGATCAGAAGCAAAGTGAGCGTTTGGCAGCAGATATCTAATGTCTGCTTCTTCTTTTTTCCTAAACCATTAATGTGAATAGAGTTGTTGCGTCGAGTTTTTTTTTTTTTTTTTTTTCCCTTACTTTTAAGAGTTTACTTCATTCCTTCAGTTGAAATTAAGCCTCAATTGCTTCTTAAGATGGTTCCCTAATGTGTTGAACTAAAAAATGTGAACATATATTATGAAGAGTTTGTGATATGTGTGAATTTGAGGAGTAGTAAGTAGCACAGTGATGAGTTGTGCAAATTATCAATGTCAAAGGAGAGAGGCTTGTAGGGTCTTTATTTACAGCAGTACAGCTGATGTAAATAATGTCAGCTACAAATATCCTTGTGGGGTATTCCATATTTAGAACATGTTTTGTGGTGTATAATGACATTATACTCTTTGATCAAAAAATGACATTATACTCTAAAAGTCTTTTAACTATATTTTACAAACTTAAATCTGAACACACAAAAAAAACAAGAACCAATACTAGTTTCATGGTACCATAACCATGCAATGTTCAAGATTGTTAACCAGTTTCTTAGTATTTACAATTGTTTTGTAGGTGGTAGATAGATTAGTTTACGAATGTCGAGGTTAGTAATACTTTGAACGAAATGTTCTTATGTACATTCATGTACTTAAATTAAACATTATGTAGTAATGTGAATATGTAGAGAAAGAATATAGTATTTAGTGATAGACTAATAAGATTGCAAAAAGACATTATGTATAGAGAGAATGAGGGCTTTTATTACGTGAAGACAAAAGCCCCACACAGCTCACCTGCCCTCGTGGCCAGTGCCCACTTAACTTACTCTACGACTTCCTTATATCTTCTCACCGTCTTAATAGTACGTAGTAACACTTAAAGATTCGTGTCCTTTAGCCTTTAGGCTTTGTGAATGGGAAATATCTGGCTGTCAAACATATATGTAGTAGGAAACTTCTTTTTTTTTTTGTTCTTTCTTAATAGCTTTATATAAACAAAGCATATACTGTTCTCCAAAGAGTTTATTTAAGTGTTGTAACCCTAGTTAATTACTGTATATAGATAAATACGTAATTTCTTTTTTTTTTTTAGTTTTTAGGTATTGCATAGTATTGCATAAACAATAAATAAATAAATACGCTGACTTTAGGACCAGATGAATAAATTGTATGGTTTTAAAATAATAATGATAGATACAGTATGTTGATTGATGTATTAGATTACATGTACATTACAACTACCATGTCCAATCACACATTTTATATATCCAAAAAAAATATGTTGACAGACATTTGTATATCATATTCAAAAGGGTGATGACAATAATGTGTTTGATTGCTTGGTAATTAAAGAGAGAATAGGCACACAAATTGGATCCTTCCTTTATTATTCCCATATATAGATAGTTGTAGTATATAAACTTGCATATGTATTACATATATTGACTTCTCTAACCCCTACTAAACACAAACTTCATCAAAATCTACTGTCCACGTATTTTTTATATATATTTTATCATATTAAAAAAATTACAAATAGAACATGCCAATCGCAACGAACCCAAAAATCACATCATTTACATATTTCAACTCTTTCTCCTTTCTTTTCTTTTTTTCTTCTTGAGATGTTTACAGAATAAAGAAATTGTAGAAGCTCGGATTTTTTCAGATTTTTTTTTGATAACGTGTAAAATCACTGACACGGAATAAACCGTGAACCCATCATTCTACAAGCTACCTCCATCAATTTACCTGCACATATAGATTATCAGTAACATTTACAAATAATGAAGTGCAATGAATATACATGATTAGAAAACAAACCCAAAAGACAGAACAAACAAAGAAAGAAAGGGTTTGGTTTGGGTTTTAGTGAAAAAATTAGACAAGCTGTCATTAAACGACCAATGTGTCTCACTCACAGCTTGTCTTTTAGAAAAGCATATAATAAAGAATAATAATCACTAATTTTAATGATTTATACAGGATTATTCGTCGGTGGGTTATATAGTAAGCTAATATGTGGAAGAGTTTTTGTCTTCATTCTCTTGCAAGACTCTCTACTTTATTCCAAATCCCACATGTTTTACTTACTTCTACTATCATTAAACGACCATACTGATGGCGCTAACCTATGTAATTAATGTTTCATTCCAAACAAGTAGTAATGTTTAAAATAAGAATTTTTGACACTTAATGACACAAGACAATGATGCATTTTTGGGTTTAGATGTCAAAATCATATATTTATTGACCGAAACATTAGAATCTGAAAATAATCGTAACAGAAGAGTAAATATGTGAAAATATATATATTTACCTCTTCTTGATTTGGCAACTTTCTTAACGACCGGAGAAGCGGGTTTAATCTCCGTCGCCGGAGTTTCCTCCCTCGGAAACAAGACTCCGTCGATACCCTGTACTGAAATCCGACCGTCGGTGTAAATATCAGGATCGAACAAGTAAGCAGAGCCTTCACCGTGTCCGAATTTGACAGATCCATCGGCTTCTTGAGCCAACACTTTGTGTGGGAATCTCAAAGAATCGTACTTCACTTTCCCAAATCTCCGAACAGCGTTGTACATACTCTCTTCCGTTTGATACTCCGGTATGATGTGGTAATACATAATCTGTTCTGGAGCACCTGGCTCGCTAAGCTGGTCCGTTGTGAGCTTAGCCATGGCTTCGTCGTTGGGTGCAAGAACGGTTAAAACGTAGCCTTCTGACACGAGACGTCCCATCTCGGTGGCTAAAGAAGTTAAATTGACGAGTATGTCAGCCATCTCGTTGTAGCCACCGTAATGCAATAGAGTGTGGATGAAATCTTTGACTTGAGCTTCGCCGTTGAAGTGGCCACGTGGACCACCGGGTCCGGGAGCTGGAGCCGGAGCTAGGGAAGGACCTGGTGACATAGCGTCGAAGATTGGAAGAACCGGAGGAGCTCCGGCGGGGACGGAGGGAGCTGGTTTCTTGAGACGGTGGGTTCTTGGGTCTACTTCAGGAGCTCCTTCTGGTATGACGGCGGAGATTGAGCGGAGACTACGACGGCGGTTGAAATCTTCTTGAACAGAGCGAGGGATGAGAAGACGTTCGATACCGTGGATGATACCATCGGGTCTGATGACGTCATCGGGACGGACTAGCTCTGCCGAATCGACCTTTAAAGTGTTGGCATCGACGGTGAGGTGGAGATGGTCGTTGGAGAGAGTACGGTGGTGGTGAGAGAGGGAAGGCCATTGAGGAGAAGAGATTCGTTTAGGGAGAATGTGGAACATTAATAAAGATTGTAAAGATTTGAGATTTCTTGGTTCGAGCAAGAAAGATTTGAAGAGTGGGTCTAAGTTTCGTTCCAAGGCATCGTTGCGTGGTGCGAAGATTGTGATGTTGTGTTTACCAACTGCTTCTTCGAGGGTCTGGAGAAGAAGGGCTTTCTCTACTAGTTCAGCTAGCTCTGTGTAGTGAGAGTCGAGGAGAGCCACGAGGACTGAGTTCGAGTTTATTTGACCCGATACAGGTTTGTTATCGGGTAATGCGGTGGCAATGGAGGCGGCTAAGAGGAAGAGAAGGAGCTTTGTGACGACGCCATAGGAGGAATCCATGGCGGTGGAGAGAGAGAGAGAGAGAGAGAGAGAGATGAGAGAAGAAAGAAGTGTCGGCAAAATGAAGAATTGGGTTTGGTGTATTTGCTTGTGAAGAAGGAGAGAGAGAGAGAGAGAGAGAGAGAGATTCTGATGCTGATGTGAAGTTTCTTCTTTCTTTCATTAAAAATATTTTATTTTTTTTGGGTGGGTGGCTTTTTTTTGGTGTTTTAATATTTTTTTGGTGAGGGTAAAAAAAAGGTTTGGGTCTACACGAGAAGCAAAGGTTAAAAGGTACATGTCGTCGTGTCAGCTGATGCCTAACAAGGAGACTCTCTCTCAGACAAAAGGTTCCTACTTGCTTCTGTTGAAACAACTCAGCACTGTGTCTCTGTCTTGGAGCCTCGTGTCGTATTCTGACTCGGTCACCATATCTGAAGTTCACTTGAAGTAAACACTTTCCATCTTTGTATCCTAAAAAAATATAAAGAACAAATCATAATGTTTGGCTTACAAATCCAAAACGTACGACTCAAACAATTGTATATCTAATAATTAGCTGCTATGAAATATATATATTTATGCACCTCAGAGTTTTTAAATATGTTAGTGATTATGTTTCATTGATGCAATGCTTTTGTGGCGATTTTTTTGTAGTTTCGTTTCATGGAACTATTTTTTAAGTCTTACAACCATAGAAACACAAAAAACGTTTGGTGGTTTGTTTAGCAAAAGTATATAATAACCCTTAAAAAAACTTTTTAAAAGGCTCGGCCACAACTGTACGTGGATCCGATGATCACTTGTCGATCTCGGATTCTCGATTCACTAATCCAAACACCAAAGAACTGTAGTCTGTTTAGTAACATTTGAGGGATTTATGAAATGTGTTATGTAAATAGAGCACTTGTAACTCTCATGGCGTCATCGTCTCTAGGTTTCCACGTGCTCTTTTGATTTGTGTGGATTCCTTCCTCATCATTCATTACTCTAAAAGCTTAATTACAAGATTTTATCGAATGGATTAGCACTGCGTTGTAAGTGTTCATGAAGCGAAGTTATTTTGTAAACCATATATAATCCATTTTCGTGGATGAAAATTTTAGAGAAAAGTTTATATCCAAATGACTTTTAATTTTCTAAAATTATTAGCAGTAGATACATATAACCATGTACTGATGAAACTCCAAGTCTCCAACCAAAAAAAAATATTAATGAAGGAAGGTAAGATGTCTTTCGTCCAAATGTGTCGATTTAAACTTTTGATCTAACATTGTGTCATTTTTAATAACAAGAATCTTTGTTTATAAGACTTTTAGCCCAAAATGCATTCAACGTTGATAAATTTTTACTCCTACGTACGTCAATAAATATGACAATGAATAAATACATCTTGAGATGGGGATTTACATTAACTTGATCAATAAATGAATATGGTTGTTAAGTAATTAAGTTTTGTGAGACATATGTAACATACATAATAGGGGGGTCTCATCGATATGTGAAGATCATATATTGTTTTTACCTTTTTTACGCAAAGCCTTTTAGCAAAAAATAATGAAAAGTAGGGTTTGCTTTAGCGTACGTGTGGGTGTGTGGGAAAGTCGTAACGTATGATTGATTATATAAAAACTCGTTTTCATCGTTAATAAATGATCAGAAACGGCGACATTTCTCCTGCCGTTAGATTTGCCATCGCCTTCGAACCGACACTGTCTTTGGTAGCTGGCTTTGCTTCTTCTTCGATTCCAAGCTCCGTTCCGAGTCTGATCAGTCCCACCAAACATTATAGACACAAAACAAATCTTCAATCAAAATTACCACAAAGAAAAAGAAAACAACTTTTAGCTAGGATACATCTTCTTGATATTAATAAAATTATGGCCAAAGAGCTACATGAGCGGAACTCTTAACTATTAAGTTGTTTCCTTCTAATCATTTTGTTTTATAAAACACCAAATTGTAGTGGAGAGATTCATTTATTTTATCTCCGAAAAAGAAAAGTCAATTGATTTTTAAGGGTTTTTATATTTGAAAAGAACATTAATCAGACAATAATTGAAAAGAAAGAAAAAGAATGCATTGTACATAAACTTTTCGGGTAGATGCGAGATGCATGACCATTCGAGATATTGTGAAGATTTTCTAATATATATGACATTATTAATGATTAATGAAAGTATCCTTCAATTAATTTACGATTGATTTGATTCTTGCAAAATTTAAAGAATGATATATAGAACAATTATAAATAATGTGAATATTTGTATATATCTACGTATTTATATATGTATGTTGTAGTTAATAATTAAATTGGTTACAATAAATCAATAACTCGCTCTACCTAATTAGATATCCATTTATTGTTCCAAAGAACTGATAACTATAATGATAGGCCCTTAGACACGACCATACATAACGGAGTTATAGCAATCACAGCAATTACACGATCATTACACTAATTTTTATATAGACCTTGTTATTATAATTCAGATAGTGTGTGTATATATAGTTTAAGTTGATGGAGGCGAAATCAAAGGAGAAGGAAAACAAAGATCGACGAAACTCAAATGGTAATGTTAGGTGGCATTATTTGTGGTAGTGATGATTGATCTAATGATACCGTCCAAGTTGAAATTTCTATCATGCATGTTGTTGGAAAAAAACAACAAAAGAATGTCGATTAAATATGTTATTCCCAGGCGAAAACACTACAAAATTTTGGAAAAAAATTCGACCTATACTATACCTTCACGATAAGTCTTTGAAATTGTTAAATGTTAGTTTCAACTTTGAACCGACGCTAAAGAGTTTAGAGTTACAATGGCACGGTACGACTGCTCGTGCGAAAGTTCTGAATCTGATTGGGCTTGTTGGGAAGGCCCAAATTGTTTTTGCGGAGAAAACAAAACTGGTTGTTGTCAACTTTGAATTTTTGGTTCATGTTGCATCTTTGGCTTGGTACCAAAATTAATACGCTCGTCCATACGAATCAGAACATTAACAAATAACAACACATCTACACGTTCATTGACAAGTTGACATATACAAAAATATATATATAAATGGAATGGTGTACAATTAATACCAAATTAGGAAAATAAAAAAAAAAGAAAGAAAAAAGAGAAAATTATTGTGTTGAATGTTGACTTGTTATTACAGAACATGACTCTTTTGCGGGATTATGCTTCTGATTTGATTTGCGAAAACTCCGGCGATACTCTTCGTTGTTCCCTGACGGCTCCACCATATCTTCTGCAAAGCTCACTTTCTTATTCTTGTTCTTCTTTTCCTTGGTAGGATGTTGAGGTTCGACCTTGCCCATGTATTCGGATAGGAGACGCTTGTGAAGCTGAGCAGCAAGGAGGACCACGCTTCCGGAGACGGCGAAGACTGTCATGAAACCAATTGAGCTCTCCATCTTTTGAGATCTTGGTTGCTGTTATTAATTCGGATGAGAGATTATTAGATGATATTGTGACATGATGATTGGAGTTTCGAGAAAGAGAAGCATTGTGTTGAAATATTATTATTCTCCATTCCCTAATAACTCTCTCTTGTTTTCCAAACTGATGAAACAGTTGTTGTTTTTGAGAGTTGAATACTTGAAAAAGAATAAAATAAAAAAGGCGTGGAAGTGGAAGGTTTGGTAATTAATGGAAAGGTAGACTTTGTAATGAATTTTTAATTTTTGTGTCGATTTAAATATGCATCACTATATATCTAAAAATAATCATTGGATTATACAACATAACGACGACGAACTGTAACATTTTGAGGTTATGTACTTACTTACTTCAACTGCGCAACGCTAGTGTTCCTCTTAGATATGTTGCATGCACGAGTCTTGTTTCTTCTATGGTTCAAGATTTTTTTGTCACTTGAGCTTAGGGTTTGGGATTTTTGTTCGTCCGATTCTCACGGTGACTTTTTTATATAATGTGAATAAAACTTACTTTTATAAGGGATTACCTTTGATTCGTAATCCAATTAGGAATTATCAACCTTTTCCTAAGTCCAAGTGGAGTTGTGCTATTTTTATTCATAAAACCTCTGCTATATGAAACAATTCTATTAACAAAATACTAATGAATTTGACTTTATCATATCAAAAAACTGCAACTGGATAATATCATATTATTTTTGTTTTAAAGAAAAGAAAGTTAACTTGGAGATTTGGGATCCAAGTTTCAGAATGAGTTTTGAGATCCAAGTTTTATGAAAAGACAATATTTGATCGGATCTCACGTATATGTATACCGAAGAAGTCCATGTTTTATGGCAGAGATCATAAGATGCGAAAGAGAAGAAGAAGCCTTCGTCTACTGCTGCCTAAGGGAATGAGGTTGACTCAGATGATCCAGCTGCTATCATCCTTCACCTCTGATTCTTTCGACCATGTTTGCTGTACATGTTCCCACACCAACCCTTCCCCTTCCTGCACATTCCACAACACCTATCAATCAACAAACCTCGATGAGCCAAACTCTTATTAGTGGTTATTACACAATCTTATACCTTTGATGTGAATTTGACAGTCGTTGTGCAGCATCTGCGTCCATCACCTGCAAGAGAATACTAGTATTACATTTTCATGGGTTAATATATTATTATCAAGGATGATGCAGTTTTAGGCAGTAAGGCTTTACCACTTTGCTCCCATTTATCAAGCTTTACTATCCATGTCCCATGGGTAGTATCTGTTGCAAGGACTTGATCTGCCCAAACCCGAAACTTCTTCCCTTGTTTGTCTCCGTAGTACTTGCGCAGCTCATCAATGGTATCTCTCAGAGATTTTTCAGCACCAGATGGATGGACAAACACTCCACTGGGGTGCTGTAAGAGGTTTGACACAAGAGTCAGATATACTATATCCCTTTGCAACACATCATTTTATATTCTGTTACATACTTACACATGAAGCTTTGAGGCTAGCGGTGTACGCCTCACAGTTCTCAACCTCACCCCGTCTCCATCTCTCATAGAACAGAAAAAACTTCACAACCTCGTGACCAGGGTTCACATTCTCCGTCTTGCACTCTAAGAAGTCAGCGACATCCCTTGGAGAAAGGTTTGGACCGAGCTTGAAGTGACCAATGGCTTCTATAATCCCACCCGCACACCTCTCCTTTGCATGGATTACCTTTGGGTTGTCTTTGGCATTTTCAGCATGCCACTTCAACAGCTCTTCTTGAGCATTGCTGACCTGGCAACAAACTAAAATATTTCAATATGGATATGAAATGAAATGCAGAGAGATGGTGGATCCTGATTGAACAGAAACAAACCATGACACCATAAACATCAGGAATGCTAAACAGTTCAGCATCGTTTCCTGAGTCGCCACAAGCAAGAGTATTAACAGGGAGCTTTCCTTCAGTCTTCAGCTTCTTGAGAAGATATGCAAGCGCTTGTCCCTTTCCGGCACCTTGTGGTAAAATATCCAAATCCATGCCGCCACTGTAAATAATTTTGACATCCAACTGAAAGAACAACATACAGAATTTGTTGAGTAAACAAGTTCTCAAGAGACAAGACAAAAGTTCAGATGCTACCAAATACCAATAGCATTATCAAAGCAAACTTACCCCACGTTTCTCAAACCGCTGTGATAGCTCCTTAGTGACTTCCTGAGCCTTGCTCTTGTCAACATAAAAGCTAACCTTGTGTGGCCTCTGCTCAGTATCAGCCTACAAGCAGCGATCACACTCGTGTCATTGTACCATTGAGTAGACCACTAGATTGTGAAGACATAGATACTTTCTGTGGAGGCAGTTCGTACCTGAAGCTTTAACTCAGAAAACTTGCTAGCTTCGTCTTTGACAATACCCAAATCCCATTTATTGTTCAAGGTCTCAACCCAACCATGATCAGGAACCATGGAGTTACCATAGGTAATCTCGGTACCAACAGACATAATGGTGATATCAGGGGTCAACAAAGGCTTCTCTTTTCGAAGTTCTTTGTACAAGGTTGGTGATCTTCCGGTTGAAAAAACAAGAAAAGAGTCATGGCGATAAGCGTGTTCCCACAACGAATTGAATCTCAACAGAGAGAGGTTCTCATGATCATGATGATCAACCTGCACACAAGAAAAAACGTGTAAAACACAAACATAAATAAATAAAAAACCAAGGAAAAGGCCTAAAAATGGTGGCTTTAGAAATACCATAGTATGATCAAGATCCGAGACAATCATGAGACGAGGAGGAGATGTCAGACGCTCCATGATTGCTGCTATCGTATTCCTGAAGTGAGCATATTCGTTATTAAGGTATTCACAAAATTCTCAATCCATGAAAAACAAAAGTGGATCACCACTAACTAAGTACAGATTCTACAATCGACAGAGATTTGCAACTGAATCCAAACGTCTAGGTATAGTATATAAATATCATACATAATGAGATCGAAATTATAAAAAAATTAAAATGAAAATTTCAGACGGAGGCAGTGACAATGACGTCGATCAGAATTTGACGAACGGGAACGTACACTCACAGTGACAAGATGATGAATGCTAAAATCGGAAATAATCTAAAGATAATAGAGAAGAGAAGACTGTGTTACTCACCCCGAGAGACTGACTACTGACTCAGATTTTGGCCTCAAAAACTCGGATCGACGATCTTATTAGCTTCTTCTTCTCTCGGCCTTTGGTTTCTGCGATCCAAAGATCATTGCACGTGTAACGTATCCAACGGGTAAGAATAATAATAATAAAAGGTATATTCGTTTTATCATTAATTAATAATTAACATATACGTACTACTTTTTAACTGGCAACAACAGAGCAGATAGCCAGAAACATCGAATGATGTAACCCAACATGTTCTTTTATAGTATTTTCAGGATTTGCTTTCTGTTTTTAAAAACCAATTCAAGAACTACTATTGTTTATTAGGATTGTCTACACAATAAAAATAAAACCAGGCTAAGACTTCGGAGAAAAGGATCACTCGAAACAGGTATACATATTACCAATTTGTACACACAGTATTGGCAGTTGCCATATATATCTATATAGTAGTCGTAGACATGAAAACAGAAGCAAGCAAAACAGAAGGCAGACTGATAAAAGATTGAGCTAGGACGATGTGTCATCTTTGGGTTCTTCAAATCGGAAGACGACTCCATCATTCTTCTTGAAACTATGGGTCGTGTGATCCACCACCTGCACAACATGATCAATCAACATCATGTCAATACAAAGAATCATTACTTACTATTTCGATTCTAAAAAAAAAGAGAGACTTAACTCACATTTGTGTTGCTGAGCTCTAGGTTGTAAAAGTCCATGGAGCTGTCTTTGAAGAGCGGTCCAGCATGCCATGTACCTCGGTTGAGTTTGATGTACTTTGGTCCAGAGACTCTAAAGACGCGCACCTCTTCAACCGCAGGAGGAACGTACGAGTGACCAGACTTTGATTTAACTTTATCTACTCTCCTTCCAGCATCATCATCATCATCTTCAATAAGAGACGGCTTAGCCACTCCAAGATACCAAACATGACCTCCTATTGCTCCTAGACACTGTGTTACGTTTGCGTGATGAGTGATGTTGGAAAAGCCCATGGGTGTATCATTGAGCTTCATTAGATAGAATCTGTGTCCAAGTGTACAATCACAGTGACAGTGTCAGAATGTGATTAACTGAGTTTATAAACATGAACTACAACCCAAATCTGAAACCTAAAAGCTTAGGACTTGTAATAACTCTCAGGATCTGTAAATACGTTGTACAAATTTTATAAATCTTATCTTATTTGGAAACTCTGATCAACACCAACCCCATTTGGGAGCAAACACAAGTCACACATCATCACATAGACTGGTAGATTAACATCAAAGATGAGGAACTTAAACATAAATTAAGAACGAATCGGAGATTAGAAGTGAAGACGAATCATATATTTATCAAGAATCATCATGAAGTTCAGAGAAACAGGAGAGAGAGTACCGTGGGGTTCCTCCGGAGAGATCCAATTGAGCATCGTTGGGACCGAAACTTTCACCATCACGAGAGAGTCCGATGACTTGACCATACTCTGCGAAAGTCTCAGGAGTAGCTTCGATCGGGATCAGATTCACTTCCACCGGGGAATTCGCCATTGTGTTGACCTCACTGATTATGATGGAACTGAAGCTCTTTTATCCACTCAAAAGAAAAGTTTATAAATCAATCAGAAAACACCCAGGCCTTTACTGTAAATTTAAAACATATTAGATCTAACTGAGAAGAAGAGATAAAATAAAGGGTTCGTTTTGTATATTCGGGATTGTTGTTTTATATACTCTTCTTCTTCTTCTTCTTCTTCTCCGTCATTGGTCTTCGTCAGAGCATTTGGGTGAAAATGAGCGGAGCCGGTAAGAAAGTGGCGGATGTGGCATTCAAAGCTTCGAGGACGATAGATTGGGATGCTATGGCTAAGGTTCTTGTCTCCGATGCAGCTCGCAAAGAGTTCTCCGGTCTTCGTATTGCTTTCGATGAGGTTAACTCACAGCTCCAGACCAAATTTAGCCAGGTCTCTTTCCTCTTTACACTTTCTCTCTTTCTATGTATATGTTAGATCTTCGTCATTTTCATTAGATATTAGTGAATCACACAGGCCTCGATCTAGCTTATCTCTCTTTAGTGTGAATGTGTGATTGATCAGTTAAATCAATGTGAGATTGTTAGGAATATTTGATTCCAGAGAAAGAGGAACCTTTGTGGAGTTAGCTTATCTCTTTGGCGTGATTTCTTGATACCTCAGAGAATACTGAACTGAACATTATATAATTTGACCCGTCTTTCTGCTGCCTATTCACATTCAGATGAAGACAATTTAGGTGAAGGAAAGCCACCAATGCTGACGATGTTGATCTTGATCCTTGTTCATACGTAGTATTGCATCTGCATATCATTATTTCCATGAGCCATCCCTTATCTAGCTTTTGTTTTGTTCAGGAACCGGAACCCATTGACTGGGATTTTTATAGAAAAGGGATTGGGTCTGGCATAGTGGACATGTACAAAACAGCTTATGACAGTAAGTCCACTTACTCTGCTCTTTACTTTTCCTTTTCTTTAGTTTTTGTTTGACTGTTAGGGATAACTCTATACTTTTTTTTTTGCCTTGTTCTTATACAAACCTGAATAGAGGGATCTGCTTAACCAATGAATGAATACCTCGGTCATTTGTGTTTCCTTTTGTGATTGCTAAATATTGTGGGTATAGGCAGAAGAAACTAAGCATTTTTTAAGCTGTTTCTGCTTGCTTTTTACTGCTGAAGTTGTGAGGATAGAGGGAAGAAATGTATAAGAACCAAGTTTGAAATCTTCCTATTGCTGCAATGCAGGCATTGAAATTCCCAAGTATGTGGACAATGTAACTCCTGAATACAAGCCCAAGTTTGATGCTTTGGTGAGGAATACCGTTGAAAGTTGTAGATTGTTTACATATTTCAATTTTTCAAGTTTCTCGTACCAAGTTTTACAGTGGCTTGTCTCATGCTATGATTAGTTGGTGGAACTGAAAGAAGCAGAGCAGAAATCCCTTAAGGAATCTGAGCGACTGGAGAAAGAAATCACTGATGTCCAAGAGATTAGCGTAAGTAATTTGAAACAAATTCATGATATACGATAAGATCAACAACAAGGAGGGATTCTGATACATATATCTGCTTGTGTTGTGGTGATCACAGAAAAAGCTAAGCACAATGACTGCAGATGAGTATTTCGAGAAACATCCAGAGCTGAAAAAGAAGTTCGATGATGAAATCCGCAACGACTACTGGGGATACTGAGCATTATTTCCGAAAGCACACTCTACTTTTGTCTTCACTGTGAATTTGTGAAGGTCATCATAATAATAACCAGTGATTTTGTACTGACAGACTCCTTTGGATGAGTTTGTTATATCCACAAATTTGTTTTCTATAATCAACATTTACCATAAAGAAAAGGTTTATTGATCGAGGTGTTATGTTATGTTGGTCACAAAAGGCAAAAGAAAGTAACAATTTACCATCGAAGTAGTTGTACCAGTCGATTGTAAAGAGCGCAAAAATAACTTTTCCTTTTGAACCAGAGACTTTGAAACTGTCCTCAATGCACAACAAAAATAATGAACTTTTTTTGTCAAAAATTTGCAAAGTAACATTTAACAAAGAGGAGTCTCCGGCTTAAACTGCCCCCAAAAAAAAACTTCGTAGCAGCAAAGCAAAGTGAATTCCATTAGCAAAGCTTCTTCTGACCAAGCTGATCCGCTAGCACAGCATCCTCATTCTTCTGCATAGCTTTCTTGGCTAGTTCGTAACCAGCAAAGTTCATAGCACCTAGAGGAGCCACCCAGAAGAATCTTGGGACTGCTCCTTTGAACAAACCAAGCGGTCCCTCATTACGCAGAATCGAGACGACAACCATCGACATTGAGATCGGTCTCCCTGGTGTTGCAGTCATCATTCTCGTCTTCATCACATCAAATGGGGTTGTTACAACTGCTGCTATACCTCCTGACACAGCCCCAACCGCTATTGTTTCCCAGGCCTCGAGTTCTCTTCCCAGTGCTTGCGCCACCATCTACAATACCCACACAAAACCCATTTAATACAATAAATACAGTTTTGACCCTTTTGATAGTCTCATCATTTTGGTTTTGTTACCTTTTTGGACTCTGCGTACAGTCCCATGCCAACAACGTATAGTGGAACTTCACGGCAAAGAGTTGCACCAGTCCCACGGAAAAAGCCCCTTGGACCATCTTGCTTCCATGTCCCTACAATGGCTTCCCCTACATTGTTAAACATGCCAGCCTGCAACCGTTGCTTCAGCACCTCACATGGAATCCGCACAGCTGTGCCTAATAGCGTGCTGCAGAATGATGCAATCGATTGAACCTGCATCACATGCACAATATTGCTTACTGAGTACATAACACAAAGATCAGAAAGGACAAATGCAGAGGATGCAACTGTTACTGAAAGCGGTTGAGTTCCAGAAGGCAGAAACGATACACTACTTTATCAAACCAAACAACTAAGAAACCATACACAACTTTATCAGAACAAGCAATTAAGGGCATCATGGATATATTATTCTAGCCATAAACTTAACATATAACTCCTAGAACCTTAGAACAAAGGAGATGCCACTAATATTTGAGTATACAGTGATCTACCAACTACCATGTGACAAAAAGGTATCAAGGAAACTATGCACTGCCATGAAATAGCCTTGATATTAGATTTTGCCTCTAACATATGGTTCACTGACTAAATGCCATGAACTATAGAGGAAAACACAGTCCTGAGGTTTCTAGGAAAACAATATAAGGTTGGGTTTTCCAGAGGACAAGTGGACTTTTTGAAGTCATTTGATACTACCCTCTTCAGTAACGCAGCATCTATAAGAACCAATAATAATACAAAAACTTGAAGAACAAACTAGAACAGTGAGTAGAGTGATCATCACCTGAATTTCTGGGAGATTGGGAGCAAAATTGATCAACACAAGTTTGCTTGCTTCGAATATTCCAGTCCGCAAGCCATGGCTACAATGATGAAAGAGATTAAACCACAAGGAAATGAAATTTAACAAGTAGAAGTAAAAGTATCTTTGATTTGAGACAATTAAAAAAACCTTGAAAATTGTCCAAGAATTGCTGGAATAGAACCCCTATACACTCCCCGTACACCAATCTCTGGAAGCTTTGCTATTACTTCTGGAAATGATAAGGTTGATGCTTGCACGCGTGTCTAGCAGGAAAGTGATTTTGAATCCATCAAAACCAACAGTATGCAACAAGAAGCTAGGAATTATTTGCATTCTACATCTACCTATATTCAGCAAAAGCAACAAAATGACACACCTTAATTGTGTCAATCGGATGCATTAAGGAAGTGGAGAGAGCAGAGGCAAGCCCTCCCGCTAATGCAGATTTTAGGACATCTCCAGCAGGTAAGGCCACAGGGGGTGCAACAGCAACAACAGTCGCAGCTTCAAACCAGATGTTACTATACAAGTAAAAATAGCGCCAATCACCATCAATATGACAACATATATTACACGTCTGAAGTGTTTAAGCAAATCATCATGGAATAGATGAGGGAAACCACGGAGGAACTAGTCTGGTTCAATCTACACAATTTTACTAATCAAATTTCATTATACTTTTTAGTGTAAAGACAAAAATGCTACAAAACAAAAACATCAAATTTGTTCCGCAGCAAAAGAATTATACTTACCGAGGATCATCTTGCAACCGCTCATATGGTAGCAAAACCATGAAATTACGGAAATGTCCATATGATATAGACTCCTCAGTATCAGCCTTCAAAAACCGCATCATGGCTATAGCATTTTCTTCATTAGCAGGAAGTCCTGCGTTATCTAGTGATGCCAATATCTCACTCTTCTGAAGAGTACCAGACTTGGTCAAACAGAGAGAAGTATAGGCACGGAGGATAGTTGGCTCCTTCTGTTCCATCAAGGACAAAAATTGCTTCCAACCAAACGATTTCGAGAAAAGATGACTCCTAGCTCGTCGCATAAATTCCTTGGCATATCTTCTGGGCAATTTTCTTCTCCTCATTGCAATTTCCAGATCTTCTAAAGTTACTTTACCATCACCATCTCTATCTAATTCTTCAAAGAACCTCCTGCCTGGAAGCCAGAGAGAGTTATATTAGACGAAATGGAATACATTATATAATACAGGCCGTAAACACCCTATGTGAATCCAACTTTCAAAAGCTAAGAAATGTGTTCCTTCCATTAGCAGACAATCTAGTATTGAATTACTGCAACATACATTACTTATGTTATAATAATTAACTCATTAGTTTAGGATACTGACAAGAGGAGACAATAAAAGCGAAGACATGATAAAGTATGTCTATATACAATTAACCATAGCAACAACAGGTTTTCCTTTTCAATGATTTCAACCAACACAAAATGCCTTCAACAGTCAACTTCAAGCTTTGGCAAGATGAGTAGTAAAGATGCAATGCCATCCCATAGCTCTCTTTGCTTACCAAGTTATTAAGAATATATAAGGTTACTGATAAAAAGGGAGGATCTATACCTTCAGACTCGGTGTATCTAAAAAAATCCTGAACGGATATTAGTTTCTTCTTGTCCGGGTGGTCTCTTGAAGGTCGTCCTAATTGTGGTAAAAGCTCAATAAGCTCAGTTAATGAAATCGTGGACAGAGTGGATTTTAAGCGCTCTACATTTGACAAAGGTATGCTGAGAAGTCCACTTGCAAGGTTCTGTGGAGAATCTACTGCACTTTCCTCCTTACCAGCAGTACTGACATTACTTTCATCACCATCTCCATTTATGGGAGATGACAAGCCAACTATACCTGAAGCCACATCTCCAATTCTAGCAAACATCAGGTTCCCGAGGAATCCATTTACGTCGAGTTTTCTAGCGTCCCAGATGTTAAAGATATGTGGACTATCATTACGACTAGCTTCCTTGGAACAGCAAGATTCATTTTCTGAACTATCCTGTATGAATTGGTCCAGCTTCTGGAGATTCTGAGCCAACATTTCAACAACAAAACCCATGGCACATTCAATCGAAAAAGGGTTCCCTTCCTTTTCTGCAGATTCAGCTGACTGACGCCTCATTTCTTTACGAGTTGCAAATGAAGCCTTTGATTTAAGGCCGTGTTTACGTGGATGCAAAAGACTGTTCTCATCATCTCTTACTTTGTGAATCCTCTTTTTACCAATCTTAAAGGGAATAGGAAAAGCATGAACAAAGCCACTGACCAGCAAAGACCAAGTCATAGCAAACTTGAAGCAATTCGTACAAGAATCATCATCTTTCTCCAAAGACTTGTCTTTCTTCACAACAACCTCACCACTTCTACGACTCAACTTGCCACTGGCCAAATTGGGAGAAAACATGCCAAAGAGTGACTTCACAGGGATCTTGATAGACAAACCTTTCTTCCTCTCATCAGTAACCACACACTGAACATTATTAGCATTGTCGTCAAATTCGGGACTAGCACATATACGCTTCTTCCTGCTTCTACCAGATGATCTCAAAACAAGACCCAGATCCCTTTCTTTGCTAATCCAACAGCTTTCAATATCTCTTGCCGCCTTTTTCACCCTGAGCTCAATCGGAAGAAGAGCATCTTTAACTACTTGGATAGAATTGAATATAGTCTCGATAGGATCATTCTTAGACACCATTGCGTCACTCGTTCACCGCAACCATTCAATGGGAGATACCAAACAAGAAGAAAAAAAGAGAAGACGATCGAAATCCAACAGACGACAACTTCGTTAACCCTAGAAAAACGAAACGGACGAATCGAACTTCTTAAAAGAAACCCAAAGTCCCCTCGGATAGAGAAACCCTAAAAATCACTGCTACAAAGGGAATACAAGAGACAAACTCAGAAGAAGAAAAAGAAGCGTAGCGAAGACGATTCAGATATCGATTTGGCCATTGGGACACATAGCGTGAAGCTAAGCCGAGTGAGATATCGAGAATCGGAAGGAGAAGAAATGAGAGTTAAAGCTCGAAACTGAGAGAGAGAGAGAGCAGATATGGTGAGAGTAAGAAGAAGAAGAGAGGAGGAGGAGGTAACCATGAAATGATGATGACCCCTCTTTAGCCTTTTTAGTTCCCTTCTTCTTTCTTTCTTTCTTCTCTCTTTTTTTTTATTGTTTAAAAGAAAATGAAAAATGAAAATTTGGAAGAAGATAAAGACATGGATATTTTTATTAATTAATATATTTACGAATTTTCACCTAATGGATAAATCATGACCGGGTCTCATAAATCATCTTAATCCAGTTTTAGGTTTTTAGCAATTAAAATTTTCAATAACTTAAAAATAAAAGTGTCGACTTTTGCCTTTAATAATAAGAGTTTAAAACCAACAAAAAAAAATAATAATAATAAGAGTTTAAAATATATCTATTTTTATAAAATAAAATAAATTAGACGGTTGAATAATTTTTTGAAAAAATAGTTTGGTTTATAAACGAATACGAAAATAATATTTAAAAAATAAGAGTTTTGTGGAGGGAGTTGCTAATAAGGGGAATGAATGGATAGAGGTTGACGTAAGACATTGCTGGAGCCACATGACACGTGTACTAAAGTTTCTATTACTGGATTTTTTATAACTCAAAAAGACTCAAACACCCTTTTTTATTTTTTTTGTCTTCTTATCAGAAACACCACAAAGTGAAAGGACGAAAGATTTTTGAGTCTTCCTTACTTCGGTGTCACAAACAGACCACAAGCTTGCTTATACTATAATTTAGCACACAAATCTCAACTTTTAACAATGCAGTTCTATAACAAAATAGAAGAGACAGAGATGGATTATATGGAGTCCTCTTTGCTTAAGCTTAAAATGCGGATCCACTGTTTTTAGTTTTGCCGAGCATTACGTCTTTAGCTTCATTGATCTTAGAGGCTAGGAAATGACTACCACCTGCATCTGGATGGTTTGCAACCATTACCTTCCTGTGTGCTTCCTTCACCTTCTCTGCCGGTACATTCTCCCTGTGATTCAATCCCATACCCCACATTTGAAATGAAACAATGTTACACTTTCTTTAAGGAATGCTTCTTCAACATATTTAAAAGACAAGCAAGTTAAAAACTGAAGAAGAGTAGGTGTGTGTTTCCTTCACCTGATGCCAAGAATAAGAGCAGCTTCCCTTTTCGTCATTGTAGGTTGGAAACCGCCATCATAGAATTTCTTAATTCTGGGCCTTGGTGGTCTTGCCTTGAATGCTTGCCATGCTTGGATTCCATATCGCCCAGCAAGTGCAGTCGCCGCTACCGCAACCCCCGCTATAAATGGTGTCGCCTGATATACCAAAAACGCATAACCTAATTATTCAAATTATATGCTTCATTCTTATTACCATCACCGTTCTCCAATTTAAGATGCTCTTTTTCCATTGTGCTTTCAGTTTTTAAGATCTATTGATAAAATAAGAATCAAAGGACACAACTTGCATTCAAAACATATACTTTTTGCAAAGAAGACTGACTAATAAGAAGAGAGGGTACAATAAAGCACACAACATTAAGAAGTAAGCAAACAAAAACTCCAGAGGGAACTAGGACACAATGCATCAATGAAAGAAGCTTGAGCTAAGAAGTAGATTGCATTCAGGTTTTATAAACCTTATCCGGGTAAAATTCTACCGCAGCTGAAATCAAACCAAACACAAACCCTTCAAGATCACTGGAGAAAGACTCAACTAATCAATTCTTTATCACTAGACATTAGAGGAGACGAGACAGGGTATTAAGAGAATCATCGATTTAACATGAAAACCCTCTCTCAGGATCATTATCTCTTGAATAATCAAAATGAAGGTGAGCATGATTTAAGATTCCAAAGATTTTCAGAAAGCAAATGCAAAATAAAAATAAAAATAAAGACTTGAAGCACCACCCAGATTCACACAATTTTCGTCAACATGGATAAATTTTCGAAACTGCAAATGAATCATGACTTAATGCCTTACCAACGAATTCTCCAACATCGAATCGTAAACAAAAGATTGACCAGTAATTACATTACCTAAGGAGCCTGGTTCATGAAATAAAACCCTAGAATTGAAAGCAGATGGCAAGTCTAAATCTAATGGGGCAAAACTCACAACTAACGATGAACACTAATTTCCGAAAGAGAGAAGTATTCCAAAATTACCATTTCAGAAATCTGTGATTCTTCGTTTCATCCACTGATTGATTTGGAATCGCTTTTTCGGAGTTGGTTCTGCAAAGCCGTCACTGGTATTATGACTCACCGGTGCCTTCAGAGCTCTCCGATGGCTGTAACCAAATGGGAACTAAACTAGAATCAAAACCTTTCGAGCGAAACCGGTTTTTAACGCCAGCCGGTTATCCTGGTTCGTCTAATCGATTTCGTAACCGGTTTTTTAATTTGCCAATATGATTTAGTCGTTTTGCAATTGGATCAAACTTTGAAGACTTGAATGAGACCAAACTGTTTACACTAGAGAATACTTAATCCACAGTTAACATCTCTACTCAACATCAAAAGAGATTACTACGCAATTTTAAACTCTTTTCTTATTTGCATCTTTCGGGTATTAGCCATGAGAAAGGGAGTTTCAAGGATCCAAAAGAGCTACAACCTCAACAAAATCCACACCCAAAAATAGCGAGCAAGTATAACAAAGAAACTAAAATGGATTACAAGTTCTTGAAAGCAGAATCGTGTGCATCCTTTGGAGGAGTGAGCCTGGCCAACAATGCCTTGTTAGGGCAATGATCTGCGTCCACAAAGTAGTAATTCCCGTCCGCCTTAAAGCTAACAAACGGTCTTTGCGTGTCTGGATAACGTATATCTGAGAATTTTAGTGTCTTTGGGGTAAATGTGGCAAGCCATGTCATCATCTCAACCTCAAAGGTGTCTGAGCCCGGCTGCCACCTCAACTTGTGCACGTAAGGACTAACAAACCAGTGGAGCGCAGCGGTTGTTGATGCGCTTAGGAAGATCACTGTGGAGGCAACCGCACCTTTCATGATCACATTCAGTCCAGGGGAAGTCATGAAGGTGATGACTGGGCCAAGAGACACTGAGAGACAGCAGGTGGAGAGTGAGAGGAGTTTCACTTTCTTGATGGTGGATGAGATTGGGCCATAGTAAACCACCCCTCCATCATTCTCTTCTTTCTTCCCTTGAGGTCCGATGCTGATCTTGTGCTCATCATCATCTTCTCTAGTATTTGCTCCAGATGATGCCCAACTCCTCTGGTTAAGAGATGGAACCTGGAATCTAACCTTAGGGATCACTGATGATGACCATGATCCTGCTATTGACCGATGATGATATCCTGAAAATAAGTAATCACATACTTAATGAATTAGTGCCATTCGTCTACGCTTAGCATAAGACACTAACAAACACAAAAGTTCCACCATATAGTTAGAACTAATATCAGTAAACCAAAGATTTAAGGCTAGATCTGATCATGTGACCACTTTTGACTTTTGAAGGATAAAACCACAGCAAGACATTATCAATGACGTTGGACTCCAGTTATAGCCTTAAACAACAACAAAGGATCAAAACGCTTCAATGAATTGGAAAACCCCTGGCTTTCCATTTCCCATCTAAATGAAGCTTACCAAATCAATGCCATTCCTCTACTTAATAAGACACTAACAAACCTGGAAATTCGACTAAATTGTTAGACTCGACTTAGGTAACGAAGACTACAACAATTGAAGATCTAGGCTAAATCCGATCTCCTGGCCATTACTAACAGTCGAGGGATAGAACCACAACAAGCACCATAAGAAAATATCAATGGCTGGACCCCTAAAACAACAGCTAAGACTAACAAAACGCTTCAATGAACTGAAAATATCCTAGGTTGCCAATTTCGAAACCAAATGAAGCTCAAAAGCTAAGGTCAGACCCAGACAACGGCTAAAACTGAAAATACTAAAGTGAACTGGCAAAACCCTAGCCTGACATTTCTCATCCATTTGAAGCCTATGGTAGATAATACTCAAGTCAATTTGCAAATCAACTTCAGTATATATCGGATTTAGTCAGATCAAGCCAGGCACTTTCACCATAAAATCGAAAAAAGGAAAACAGAATCGCGATTTAGAGGTTTTAGCATTTGAAAATACAAAACCCAGAAAGGTAATTTTTACTCTAAAGCGGTATCCTAAAAAAAACCATGATCGAGGAGAGATAAAGAACCTGTAGTAAGGGTCGAGGAAGAGAGACGTCGGGATTGGGAGCGAAGCAAGTGAATCAGAGCTGATCTTCCCATCGCCGTTTCTGTTGCTCCTCGATTGCAGGATTCAGGTCCCCAAAATGAAATGTTGTAGGGTTTTACATATTGTCTACGTTATATACTGAACATTTGTTAATTTCAAAGTAAATTTTAGTGGTCTAGTGGCGAGAGTTGCTCGCCTGGTAAAGGAACGGTGTTGCGTTCGATTCCATTTTTTGTTTTTTTATCTTCGACATTATACCTTCTATTTAAATTTAAATAAAATACTATATATGTCCACCCATTCCTCAATTCTCGTATTTTGTTTTTTATTTGCGACATTTTACCTTCGATTTCTAATTAATCTAGTTTTCGTATATGATTTATCTGGTCTACTAGACTCTAATCTAGTTTAGAATATCAAAACAAAAGATTGAACCAAACATGAAAGTTTGATGACGCTAGTAAACGGATGGATGATACGGACATGGCAATATGGCATTCGCAAGGTCATCGTGGTATGTAAATCTTAAAAGTCAATGCTGTAAAAGTGTAAAGGTAACATTTATTGATCAGCACCTCCAATGGTGTTTGTTTTAGTGAGTTTTTTAAGATTAAAAATAATTAAAATAAATAAAAACAACAAATTAAACTTAAGAATCAGTTCTAATGTAGAAGTTTTTGATTTTTTAAGATTTCCTATTGTGTTGTCTTGTGATTGGCTGAAGAATATAGAAAAGCCAAAAATGAAAAAAAAAAAAAAAAAATATTGTGGGAAAATAAACTGTTTTATTTTTAAGAATCTAATTAGAGGTTCTAACCATTAGAGAAAACAAAATTTAAAAACTTTTATTCAAGTTTTTAACTTTGATACAAAAAAAAATTTATGCTAAATAATTATTAAGAATCCCTTATGAAGTTGTAACCATTTTGGAGATAATCTTGAATTCTGATAACATATATGGTCAAAAGATGATTGACTTAGGGCAGGGAGTAAAGAAAACGGAGACTATAAGTAGACTCTTTGAGTCAAGCACTTTAGAGTCCCTTCCTACGAGCCAAAAACAATTTCATTAAAGAAAAAAAATATATATATATAGTCGAAAGATACAGCTAGCTATATTAATTTTCAATCGAATTGATCTAAGCCTTTTTTTTTTCCTTGCCACCTTTGAGCCAGAGGGTGCAAACAAGAGATGACGAAACCACGACTAGTTAACCCTAGAATAACCTTCTGACAAGCGGTTGAATCGCAACCATCAGATCTTAGGGTTCGTTATCATTTTAGTTCTTACCTAAGTTTGGATATGTTAAACAGAAAAATTGAAAACCAAATGAATGTAACTAAAAACCTGAGTTTACTTATAATGTAATTAGTACGTGCAATCAAAATGCTGAATAATCAAATATGAATTTAGCGTGTACAAAATTGAATAAACCAAAATTCTTGAGAAAATGATATATAAGCAATTATCTTTCTAGTTTTATGTATTAAAGGCATATTAAATTTAAAATTGAAAGGTTCTCGGAACCGAACTAATATTCCAAAATGGCAAGCTGTAAGTGAAAATTGGATTATATATGAATTAAAGACAGGCATCGAAAGTTGCAGGGAAAGGGAAAGAAGAGCTAGCTAGAAGATGTCTTCATCAATCATCATCTACAGATTGGGAGTTTCTGCATTTACTTTGAATCTTCTGCATTTTTCGTTAGTCAGTCAACTCCTTACATTTGTGTAATACTATATATTAGCTCCGTTTGGTTTCTACTATATTTTGCGACTACATATAGTGACTTTATTTGCTCTCTGGTAAAAAAACATTGCAGATCAGGAAGGAAACTACATACAAACATGAATATTGAGATGACTACTTCTGCAAGGTAGCTAGTTTAAAATAACTTACGGCAACATTAAAGGTAAGATCTTAAGTGTAAGTCTTAAGATCTTACCAATAATCTTGGTCTTACACATACATACATATATATATATATATATATATATATATATATATATATATATATATTATTTT
>NW_006238920.1:9853731-9930972 GCF_000375325.1 Capsella rubella | reverse complement strand
ATACTATATATATATATATATATATATATATATATATATATATATATATATTTATTTGTTTTTTCGTGATATCTTGTTCATACAGGTTGGGTACTGAGCATGGATGCAATGGTGTAAAAGAATTCTTCAAGAAGGTTTACAAGAAGATAGACACCCCTGAAAACTGGAAGAATAAGTCCTTTATGATAGTTTGTGCGGTTTCTTTGGCTATTGATCCTTTGTTTCTCTTTATTCCTGAAATTGATTATCAAAAATCATGCATCGGTTTTGACGAAACGCTTAGAAAAACAGTTGCTTCCCTTCGTATCATTATTGACTTGTTATGTTGGTTCGCCATCTTTTTTCCTGAAACATCTTTGAGAAGCAAGATGAGCCGAAGAAAAAGATACTTCTACTTTATTATCGACATTGTTTCTGCTGTCCCCATTCATATGGTATTATTCTCTCTTCCTTTGTGACATCTACGTGCATTATTATTATTATTATTATTATTTTAATTATTTTGAGTGATGTTCCAATACAAAATCTTGCAGGCACTGGTTTTACACTTCTTCCGTTATGAAGGGTCTTACAATCTGGTGTCAAAGAGAATGCTCAAGTGGACCATAGCTTTTCAGTATATACCAAGAACCATTCGCATATACCCGAGTTACAAAGCAGTGACAAAAACCACTGCGACAATAGCAGAATCAAAGTGGATTGGAGCTCTTTTAAACCTTTTGCTCTTCCTGTTGTGGAGTTATGTAAGTCTTGAATTTGCTACTGTTTTGTGGTTGTGGTTTCCATCTATTCTCTTTGTATCCTTCTATCTAATGAATTTAAAAAAAAAAAAAACTCCAAAAAGAGGCAGTCTCCCAAAACTTGTGCTTTTGGGACTTCTAGCTATCAGACTCAGTACACAGACAATGACTCCATGTAAGTTATTTTAACCATGAAAGCTCAAACATGTCCTACAAATCTGAACTCTCTTTATGTATTGTCAAATGATTGGGTATGAATGTGTGCACGGACTTTAGTTTTGTGTTTTAGGTAAGAAATTTTGCAAACAAACTTAGAAAGTGTAAAATATACTTGGTAATAGACAAGTATCATGCATGCATGCAAAACTAGAAAAAGATTGTTGTTGATACGGAGGTAATAAAAGAGGTTATCAAAAAAATAAAAAGTCAATGCTGTAAAGACACTACAATTACTATAACGGCCATTATTAATCAATCGCACAAGTTGTTAAACTCTCTCGACCCAAAGAGGCCCATCCATTAGCTAAGTTCTGGATCTGGACTCAAGGCTAGCCCAAGCTCTTAAACCGAACCCGATAAGAAAAAAAAAAACAAAATCTAACGGAATCCAAAGTGTTTAGAATATTTGAACAGTTTCAGATGTCAAAACCCGAACACCCAAATCAGAGTCCGATTCAAGCGGACAACCGAATAAATATTCAAAATATCTAAAATCTTTTTTATTTTTTTGTATAATTATATTTAAATTTTATATAACCCAAATATCTATATCTAAACAATTATAAAAAGTATTTTGGTTTAAATTTTTTTTTTTTTTTTTTTTGTTTTTTAAAAGCTTGCATTTTTTTTTATTGTTTTTTTTTTATAAACCAAAATACTAATTATTTTAAGATTAAATTAATAATTAAATAACAAAAAATCTTCCCATTGTCGAAAATTTTAAAGAAATTTATTTAAGTAGTTTAATCATTTTTTAATATGTTGAATATCTGAATCCGATTTAATCTCGAATGTACCCAAATCTAATCTGATTTGAAACTAAGAAATATTTGAATGATGCTATATTCTTAAATTCGAATATCCAAAAATCTGAAATACCTGATCCAAAGTCAAAATTTAGAATTTTTAATGTCGATTTATTTTAGACATTAGTTGGACTTGACCACTAAAAATTAATGTTTTAGTTAGTTTAAGAAAAAAATTAACCACAAAAAATGAGGTGGAATAATAGTTTCTTACACTGTTGAATTGAGAAAGCCTCTCAAACGCAAAAACTTAATAGAAAAAGAAGCTGATTAGCTAAGCTACACTCTTAAGGTAATTTAATCAGCGTTTCTTTTTGGATGCACTTTAGACTAGTAAAAATGCAAAAGAAGCTGATTAGCTACACTCTTAACATTTATTCAAAGTTAAGTAACATAATGCATGTAATATGGTCAAAAAACAATTGGCTTAGGACAGGGAGAAAAGTAAACGGAGACAATAAAGCAGACTCTTTTATAAAGTCAAGCACTTTGACTCCCTTCTTTCGAGCCAAGAACAATTTCATTACTTTGATGCAATAATTCAAGAATCCATGTTCGGTTCTTTTGTAGGAGTAGTCTATCCCCGCAATGGGTGGTCAAACAGCGCATCGACATGTATCTTTGCTTATATCCAGTTTATTGACACGTACTTATGTGGACGCATGGCAAAAGATTAGTTTTCTTCTCTTTACTGTTCAAGTAGAACTTCTTTTTTTCCTTTAAATAAATCACCAGTGTTGTGGGCTTGCACGTAGTTTTTTTTTTTTTTGGGTCAGGGGCGCCAGTAGTTCAGACCTTTGTATGATGTGTCATGTGGGATAATTGATATCCAATAAAAATCATTTATGAGAAAAAAAGGAAAAAATTTAAAATTAAAATGAAAAGGTTCTCGGAACCAAAATGGCAAGTTGCAAATAAAAAAATTGGCTTATATATGAATAAAGGCATTGGCAAGTTGAAAGTAAAGAATAAAGGCATTGTAAGTTTCAGGGAAAGGGACAGAAGAGGTAGAACAACTAGCTAGAAGACGTCTTAAATCGTAGGCGTCGATGTTGAATAAACTGCATCGCCCACAGTTTTGGAGCTTCTGAGGAAATGGGATAAGCTTTGGCAATATATTCCCACTGTCATGTTTTGTTTTCTCTCTTGATTTCTTATATAAATGAATTCAGGTTCTCAGTCTTCTCTTATGATTCTGATTTTAGTCTAATACATAGTGAGCAGATCAAGAAGGCAACTTCATACAAACATGGATATTCAGATGACTAGTTCTGCAAGGTAGCTAGTTTTAATATATAACTTATACATTTTGTTTACTTTTTTTGAAAATTTGTAGTTGTAGTGATATATCTTGATGAAACAGGTCGGGTACTGGGAATGGTTTTTACGAGAAGATAGAAACCTCTGAAAAGTGGAGCAAATACTGGAGGAAGTCCTTTCTCTTAGTTTGTGTGGTTGCTTTGGCTATTGATCCTCTGTTTCTCTTTATTCCTGAAATTGATTATCTAAAATTATGCATCGGTTTCGACGAAACGCTTAGAACAACAGTTTGTGTCCTTCGTATCTTGATTGACATAATCTATGCGTATCAAATCATTCGTTCTCAAACATCTTTGAGAGGCAAGATGAGCCAAAGAAGTAAACTCTTCTACACTATTGTTGACATTGTTTCTCTTCTCCCCATTCCTGTGGTACGTACGGCATTATTCTCTCTTCCTTTGTGACATCTCTACTTTTACTTTATCGTGCATTCTTTCTTTTCTTGAGAGATATTGTTTTAATGCAAAATATTGTAGGTGATGGTTCTCCTCGTCCGTACTGAGTGGTCTAACAATCTCGTGACAAATAGAGTACTCAAGTGGACCATAGTTGTTCAGTATATACCAAGGATCATTCGCATCTATCCGATTTACAGAATTGTGACAAAAACCACTGTTACAATATCAGAATCAAAGTGGATTGGAGCTCTTTTGAACCTTTTGCTCTTCCTGATGTGCAGTTATGTAAGTCTTTAATTTGCTATTCTTTTGTTATATGTACGACATAATAAGAATTGTTGTTACAATTTATAAATATATATATATGTGATGTTTGGCTAGGTGTTTGGGGCGTTCTGGTACGTTACTGGAATTGAAAAGCTAAGCATATGCTGGCATAACTTTTGGGTGAATAAGACTATGTCTCCTGGCTTTGGGAATTTCACTGTTTGGCAGAGACCTGGCAATGTCACGAAGCTGTATTGTCCACATTTAGTAGATGGTGAAAACAACAGTGTTTTCCTGAAAAATTCATGCCCAATAAGAGAATCTGCGGAAATCCCAAGACCATCCAAATACTTGGTCGGGCTCGAAAACAAAACGATATACGACTTCGGTATGTACGGTGAAGTGGTGAAGTCTGAGGTGGGAAGTATTAATCTAAGGAATTTTCCAAAGAAGTTCTTCTACTGCTTTTGGTGGGGTCTTCGAAATCTTAGGTTTGTACATCTAAAATCTCTCAAATTCTTGTGAAAAAAGAAAAAAAAAGATGATATATGTTGTGCTCAACGTTGTGTTTAATGAATACAGTACGTTTGGCGAAAGCCTGAAGCCAGGCAACTCGGCAACAGATATTCTTTTGGCTATCGTCATATGCGCTTGTGGTTTATTCTTGGTTGCTGTACTTATTGGAAACGTTCAGGTAATAATATGCTCATACGTACCACAAGCGACTCTACATTTATTTTGATGTCGTACGTCAAACTGATGGATTCCTTTTAATTTGGTGGTCATAGAAATACTTGCTAACAAGTACCGTCAGATCAGACGAAATGATCGAGAGAAAGAAAGACACAGAAGCATGGATGACATTTAGGAAACTACCAGAAGATCTTAAGAAACGCATTAAGGAAAACGAGAAAACCCTTTGGAAAAATGTCAGGGGCACTGATGAAGAATCTCTTCTTCGTCGCTTGCCGGAAGAGCTCAGACGTGAAACTCAACCATATCTTGATAATTGAAGGAAATGTGTCTTCTTAATGTTTTACTATTGTTTAGGGACACTTATCTTCCCACTTTCCTAATTCCCTTGTATTTATGAATCTTAAATTTTTTCCCATCCATCTATTGTCTTTGAAAAATCCCTAAAAGGAGTCTTATTAATCTGCCCAAAAACTTGTTCTTTTTGGACCTCTCTATCAGACTCAGTACACAGAAATAGACTAAAACCATGCAAGCTCAAACAAATGTCCTACAACTCTAAGTATTATCTGTCAAATGATTGGGCATGAATGTACTCACATACTCTCTTTTTTTGGTGATTTTGGTAAGAAAAAATTACAAACAAACTTGGAAAGTGCAAAAATATATTTTTAGTGGTCTGGTGCGTTCGATGCCCATGTTTTGTTCTTCAACAACGCTTTCACATACTGTATGGCTTCTATTTTGTTTTTTATTTGCGACATTTTACTTTCTATTTCTAATGTAGTGCTCGTATATGATTTCTCTGGTCTACTAGACAGACTCTAATCTAGTTTAGGATATCAAAACAAAAGATTGTAACAAACATGAAAGTTCGATGACGCTAGTAAACGGATGATGATACGGACATGGGATTCGCAAGGTCATCGTGGCAAGTAGTTAAAAAAAGTCAATGCTGTAAGAAAGTTCTATATTAACGGCCATTATTAAACTCTCCCACCACCACATTTTCTTACCTTATTTTATACAAATGATTTTGTAATCAAAACATTGAAATCTTCACCCTCATCACTCACTCATCCTCCATGGCTCGATTCCTTCTCTTCTTCTTCCTCATTCTTCTCCCTTACTACGCTTCTTGTTGGAGAGACGAACAGGAAAAGGACCGAATCTATCACCTTCCCGGTGAACCAAACGATGTCTCTTTCTCTCACTTCTCTGGTTACATCACCGTCAACGAGTCAGCAGGCAGAGCACTCTTCTACTGGCTCACTGAGTCACCACCGAGTCAAAACCCCGAATCTAAGCCACTCGTCCTCTGGCTCAACGGTGGCCCTGGTTGCTCCTCCCTTGCTTACGGGGCTGCTGAAGAAATCGGGCCTTTTAGAATCAATCCTGATGGCAAAACCCTTTACCACAATCCTTACTCTTGGAACAAATGTAATCTCTCTTTCTATCTCTCTCTCCTTTCTATCTACATTTCTCACTTTTAAATCCTTAAAGTAACAATTTTATATATTGGGCAGTGGCGAATTTGCTGTTTCTCGAATCTCCAGCTGGTGTTGGTTTCTCGTATTCGAATACCACTTCCGATTTGTACACTGCCGGAGACAAGAGAACTGGTAAAGTTGTAAACTTTGACCTCTTTCTCTCTAGATTTGATTCGATTTATCAACCATTTCATGATTTTTTTGTTTATTTTGTTTCCAGCTGAAGATGCGTATGTGTTTCTTTTGAAATGGTTTGAGAGGTTTCCACAATACAAGCACAGAGATTTCTACATTGCTGGAGAAAGCTATGCAGGTTATTATCATTGGTTCGATTCAATTGAAGACCTTTTGCTTCTTCTTCTTTTTTTTGGTCTTAGCTAAGCATATTCACTTTTCTTCTCAGGTCATTATGTTCCTCAGTTGTCACAAATTGTTTATGAGAAGCGCAATCCATTTATCAACTTCAAAGGCTTCATTGTAAGCAAAAAAAAGCACCAAGATCCATTTTGAACAAACCATGTTTTTGTGTGTGTGTGTGTGATCAAAGTGAGTTTCTTCTTCTTATTTAGGTGGGGAATGCTGTGATTGATGACTATCATGATTTCGTGGGTTTATTTGAATATTGGTGGACTCATGGATTGATATCTGATCTCACTTACCACAACTTACGGATCACATGTGAATTTGTATCATCTGAGCACCCATCCCCTGAATGCAGCAATGCCATGAAAGCTGCAGATTTGGAGCAGGGGAAGATTGATCCATATAGCATTTACACTATCACTTGTACGAAGGAGGCTGCAGCTCTTAGGTCACGCTTCTCGAGGGTCCGTCATGTGAGTTTCTGATCACTGCCCATCATTTTCCTTTAACTACTATTCCCAGCTCAAGTAATGTAGTTTGGTCATTAAAAGGTTCCAACTTCACAATGCAGAATTGGCTACCAACTTTAAAGTGCATAATTGGCTATGTATTAGAGCCTCTTTTTGTGCTACCAAATTCAAATGACCTTATTTCTCAATTCTCATTTCAATAAATAGATTCTTAGGGTAGTCCAAGTAGGTAGAGTGGCGACGATTACATGATACCTGGACTGCAGAGAAATTTTCAGATTCTCTCTCTTTTCTCTCTGCTTCTTGATGCCAATTCATTGTTAGTTGATTTGCTTTATGGCTGCGTCTATAGATCCAAGTTATGCTACCAAGGCACAGTCCATAGGTACCAAGATTTGACAAATTTCTGATCTTGCCAAGTTTTTTCTTTTACTCAGCCATGGATGTGGAGAGCATATGACCCTTGCACAGAGAGATACTCCGGCATGTATTTCAATTCTCCGGAGGTTCAAAAGGCTATGCATGCTAATATCACAGGACTTGCTTATTCATGGAAAGGTTGCAGGTAAATAACACATTAATCTGTATCAAATTTTACAAGAAAAGTTCTCTTGTTTCCATCCATGTGCAGTGACATAATTGTGTGTGTTTTAGTGACATTGTTGGAGAGAAATGGGCAGATTCTCCTCTATCTATGCTTCCAATCTACAAGGAACTCATCGCTGCAGGCCTCAGGATATGGGTTTTCAGGTAACAAAATCTCCTTTTTATCACTGTCTTGTACCTGTTTGTTTGGTACCATACCATGATTGATATATTGTCCCGTACATTTGGATCCAGCGGAGACACTGATTCAGTGGTTCCCGTTACTGGTACACGATACTCCATTAGGGCCCTCAAGTTACAACCAGTATCCAAATGGTATCCTTGGAACGACAATGGACAGGTCGAAAAACAACAACAAAATATACTCTGTTTCCTTTGAATCATTGTCTTTCTATCCGTGGGACTAAACTAATGTATAAGGGAAACAACAGGTAGGTGGGTGGAGCCAAGTTTACCAAGGGCTGACTCTGGTGACAATACATGGAGCAGGACATGAGGTGCCTCTTCACCGTCCTCGTAGAGGTTTTCTTCTTTTCCAGTCGTTTCTCGACAACAAGCCATTGCCTATGTAAATTTAAGAAGACACTGTGATATTACCAAAGTATTTGTGCAAGTGTATAAATAAGAGTCAATGAAATCTTTTTCACATTATCAGCTACCAGTTCATTGGTACTACCAACACACAACCCTTCAGGTTCTGTGTCTATCTCCTACTAAGAAATGCTGATGATAATTTGCACTTCAGTGTCGTCTTCTCTGGTTCATTGTTTATTCAGAAAGCTTTGTGTAAATTGAATATTAAATGAAAATAATAATGAGTGTTGTCTGTCGGTGTGTGTGTGTGTTGCTTAGCTGCTACATATTGAATTAAGGCTTTCCGTTGCCTTTCTTGGTACACAAGAAAACGAGTAAGAACATGGTTTTCAATACGTTAATATTAGGAAATGAATGTCTAATTATTTAGGGAATGCATTTAATTAGATGCACATGATCCTCTTTGGGATTGCTCACCTTGTAAACATCTCTTTGCAATAATTTTTTTTTTAATAAAAAAAACTAATTATTATCCATTGATGTAATAGAAAAGCATGTTATAAATATCAATATATACCTCACTTGTTGAAAAATAATTATAAAAAAGATAAAAACAACAAAAGCAAGACAAAAATAACCCAAATTAGAGGCTATGGTCCAAGCAAGATCGGTATTAGGTGAAAATATATGTACGGACAAGCCATAAAATGCCAAACAAAATCGGCTTACCAATTAAACCAACTCGATTAACTAATTGTATTTGTCGTTGATCGTATTTTATAATGGATATATCATTTATAAGGACTTTATATTAAAAGTTCATCCCTGCAGAGACGATATATATATGTCTACACGTCTCCATGTGATATACATGAATTATTAAATTACGGTGTAAGCAAGCTTTATCGAGCTTTTGATTAGTCAAAGGCCAAGTTATATCAATAAAAAATCTTCAAATAATGAAACCTGTAACATGAACAGAGAAGATTACTGTTTTAACAATGATTATACATGTAAATTATAGATATATATAAATGAATAAAATATAAACATGAGCTATAACTTTCAAGATGAAATACGAATACAAGATGCCAATGAATCAGAAAACAAACAATAATGTGTAAGAAACTAGAGAGTAGTCAATATACTCCATCTACAAGTAAGCTAATTTGACTATATATGCATAATTATCAACAGTTTTTAATAGTACATTATACATATTAAATACACCACACATATAATAATACTTAAAACTTGCATATGTTGACAACGACCCTCGTTTGCCAAATTATACTATAAAATCATCAAGGTGGAAAATGAGAGACTCCCAAGAAACTAAAGAAAAAAAAGAAAGAATTAAACAGTCTCTTTCTTTGATGATGATCACAAAAAAACAATATCAATGTGTGTTTTTAGTATGCATGGTGATTGCATTATTAGACCAAGTAAGTAGTAGCGATGATGGAGATAAGGTGCAAAAGATGAAGGACAAGATCATCTCTTTGCCAGGCCAACCTCCTAACCTCAATTTCTCTCAATTCTCTGGCTACGTCACTGTTGACTCAACGGCTGGACGTGCTCTCTTTTATTGGTTAACCGAAGCCCCTAGGCCGAGCGGCACCAAGCCGTTAGTCCTATGGCTCAATGGTGGTCCAGGATGCTCTTCCATTGCCTACGGTGCTTCTGAGGAGATTGGTCCCTTTCGGGTTAATCCGGACGGAAAGACTCTTCGTCTTAATATCTATGCTTGGAACAAAGGTACTCTATATAATCTTTAATGTTGATTAGCAAATTCTCTACTATCAAGTTTGTTCGTAATCATAATTTCATAATTCAATGAATAATATTGTTGTGCAGTGGCAAATGTGTTGTTCTTGGACTCACCGGCGGGAGTAGGTTTCTCTTACACAAACACTTCGTCAGACGAACTAACCGTGGGAGACAAGAGGACAGGTACTATGTAGTTTCATAATTACAATGATGAAAATGTCACAATTAGTACTTATAACATTATTATTAATTAATATAAACCCAAATGTGATGTGAGTAACAGGGGAGGATGCATACAGATTCTTGGTGAGATGGATGGAGAGGTTCCCTGAGTATAAGGAAAGGCCTTTTTACATCGCCGGCGAGAGCTACGCTGGTACGTACTCTCTTCTCTTCCTTCATATTCACTGTTACATTTTTTATTTAATAAATATTAGTCATGTGAGATTCTTCTACAAATATTAAGCAGTTGAACCAAATGGTTTTGGTTGTTGACTTGATAATTTTAATATATTGATATAACTGTTTGCCCATAGGACACGATATGCACTTCCCGTCCATACATGTATATTGTTTTGCACGATGCATGTGCATTTTTAAAAACCAGATATTCCCAACTTAAAAAAGGAAAAAAAAAAATCTGTGACAATTACAATTACGAATCAACCGAAATCTCTTTGAAAAAATTTGGAAAAGACTAGGAAAATTATCATTTTAGAGAAATAATAAATGGTTTTGTAAAATGTGTAACAAGAAGAAAAGATCAACAACAACCCAGTTGACTTTTCTTTTATGACCAAAGTGTTCTTGAATCTTGACTAGTGAAACACCATATGAATACGAAGATTGTATCGTTATGAGTGGACTATATACATACGGGTGATATGCTTGATGGTTACTAACGTACGATATTATTTGGTGATTATATTGTGTAGGCCATTATATCCCGGAGCTAGCTCAACTGATCGTCAACCGGAACAAGGGTGTCAAAAACCCCATCATCAATCTAAAAGGGATTCTGGTAAGGATTTTATTTTCTATACACATTTAGGAATCTTTTGAATACTTGAATGAATGATTTGTATATTGTTATAAAATTAAAGATGGGGAATCCTCTCGTGGACGATTACAATGACAACAAAGGGATGCGTGACTACTGGTGGAACCACGGGCTTATATCAGACGAAAGCTATAAGGACCTGACCAAATGGTGTCTCAACGACAGCATCCTCTTCCCCAAACCAAACTGCAACGCCGCCTTGAACCAAGCCTTTTCTGAGTTTGGTGACATCGACCCTTACAACATCAATATCCCTGCATGCACCACGCAATCATCATCAAACGAGTGGACGCAAGCTTGGCGATTTAGAGGGAACGATGAGTGTGTTGTAAGATACACACGCAAGTATATGAACGATCCCAACGTACACAAATCCTTCCATGCCCGCCTCAACCGCAGTACTCCTTGGACCCCTTGCAGTCGTGCGATACGAAAGAATTGGAAAGACTCACCCAAATCCATGCTTCCCATTATCAAGAATCTTCTTCAAGCTCATCTCCGCACTTGGATCTTCAGGTATAGTTTTTTATTTTTTAATCATGTATATGTTTTGTTATATCTTAGATTTCTAAACCTTTAAATATTTTATAGTGGGGACTCGGACGCAGTTTTGCCGCTAAGTGGGACGAGGCATTCGATAAATGCGATGAGATTGAGGAGCAGCAAAAGGTGGTATCCATGGTACCATTCACAAGGCCAAGTAGGAGGATGGAGTCAGGTTTACGAGGATGGCTTGCTAACGTACGCGACGGTGAGAACCGCGGGGCATGAGGTGCCGTTATCTCAGCCTCGTTTCGCTCTTTTCCTCTTCACCCACTTCCTTGCCAACCACTCTCTTCCCTCCTCTTCCTCTTAATTGATTACATTTTTTCTTCTTTCAAATTTCGTAAATTTTGTAAACATCATTATTATCTGCTTGTTGTATTGATATAGGTGCTATTTGTTTGATTTGTTTCTGTGCTTTCATTTTATGTGTAGTTGTATACTTGTTAAAAAGACTAATATACAACTTTTTTTTCTTATAATTTTAATTTTAAATAAAGTGGTACATGGAGATGAAACTGTAATCGCTGAAAATGTTTTCAAACCTCTTCCTTCGCTCATAAACAGATTACAGATCTTTTAGAGTCCCAAATCCCTACAAATTATAAACAAAACATAGTTATGGAAATATTATTTACTTTTCTAAACGTTACAACAACAAGAAAGACAGCATTGCAATTGCATAACGTTAAAGTAATATGTAAATTAGAAAGTAAAGGAGAAAGATTTAGAAAACATACTTCGCTCTATCATGAAACCAGTCGTAGGCGGATTTGAAGGTGGAGGTGACTGACTCGAAGGCTGAGGTGACGGATTCGACGGCAGGACGGGCATGGTCATTGAAGAATGTGGAAACGCTGGTTGCGGCAGAGTCAATCCTCTGTCCAATCGATGGTGATTCCTCAGCGGAAACCAACGTAGACATAAGCAACATCAATGCCATCACCAATGCCACCTTCTTCTCCATATCCGTTCTGCAAACGTCGATCCTTCTTCTTCTTCTTCTTTCTTTTTCTTTCTTTGTTTGATAGTTTACTATCTAAAATTTGTGCCTTATATAAACTATTTGAGAGAACAAAATGTAAAAGCATAAACATTCCCGTGATGAGTCTATATATAACTTGCATCTTCCTGGCTATATCTATATATAACTTATTAGTTTTGGCCAGAGGTGATTATTTTGATGAGAATGAGATAAATGAAATTCAAGTTTAATCATTGGATGAGATGAAATTCCTGTTTTTGGTTATTACGCAACTCAAACCAAAAATAGACTAAAACATTGTCATTGTTTGTGTTTTAAAAAAGCTACACGTGATCCATACAAACCAACCAAATTGTGATGAAATGATGATTACATTTATAGAGCAGCTTGAGATTGTGGTGAAAGTAGTAATAGACAGTATACACACTAAGATAAGAGAACACAAACCACAACATTAACACACGAGTTCTTTAAACTAAACAAGGTAGGTCCAAAACCACCCAATACAGGCCTTCATGAGCTTTGCCGGGTTTTGCTTCCGCCATATAAACGGAAGACACCGAAAGCCGAGATGCAAGAGATCAAAACCATTCCGACGCAAGCGAACAAGGCACTGGCTATTCCTTCACCTACCTGGATACAGAACTTCCAATACATACCGCATATTTTCATCCATTGAAGGTCTGGCTCACCCAGCTTTGCAAAGGCCGCAGACTGCGCCGCTGCTGCAACCCCCGCCACACACAAGTACGATACCGCCTGCTTATACAAACATAACAACAAGGTCATTGACAATGTCACTTATACAAAAACCTATGTGAAGTACTAGAATACATTAACCAGGTCAATTTCAATGCTTTTATTTAGCAGGACCATCAAATATCATCAACATTCCTAATCAGTTATTCACTATCGACATTTATGAAAAATTCCAACCTAAATCCAATAAATTTGTGTACCCTACCAAACAAATGAAACTCATACGGTAAGACTCTTTGAATTCACTGACCCAACAGTTCACAACAAACTAAAGACTATTCACCTTTTTAGTAGTTATTAATAGTTGACCAGAGCAAACAAGAACAGAGAATGTTAGAAACAGCGATTGTTTAAAAACAGAGTCACCTGATCGCCGGAGAAAATGGCCCAAGCCAGAGGCTTACTTAACAAAACGTCTCCTTTCATCAAACCCACCACGCAACGAACCGCCTGAACCAAAGAATAACCCGCGGCTATCCCATTAACGACCACCATAAACCTGAAAACTCGAAGAAAGATCATCGCTAAAGTTTTGAACTTTAGAAATAAAAAAACTGAGGGTTCTTTGTCTCAGGAGCTTACACAAGCGCCTTCATGTTGGTGTATTTGGCTTTTTTCTTGATCATGAAAATCTCTCTCACTTGGACGTCTGTAACAATGAGAATCGCAGCGACAAGAGCGAGGGCACAAACAGAACACCTCAGAATCAACTCTGCCACTCTCACTTTCCGATCAATCAGCTTCATTTTGGTACTTCCGGTTCCGGCGACGTTTCTTGGACTGATTCCGACTCCTATATAACTCATCTTTGCCCCTAATTTTGATTTGTATATATGAAAGATGGAAACTTTTAGTGAGAATTGAGAGAAACTGTTAGATAGAAACAAAAAAATATTGGTTTGATGTTAGTTGGCTAGCAGTAGCAGCAGCTTTGCATTGCTACAACTCTCTCCGTCTAAAGCAACAAGTGGCTTAAATAGAAAAAAGAGTAATTAATGTAATTAATTGCAAAAATTTCAGAGAAGGTGTAGAGTTGAAATCAAGTACCTACAAATTAGTGGTACCCGTGACTATCTCTATCCCTTATCGTTTGTTATATGTATAGTTTATTTTTGGTCACACAATCATTTGTATTAGTTCATGTGATGGGTTATTGGGTTTGACCATGTATGATCAAACGAACGTGTGAGATGGCGTGGACGATGTATGTTCATAGAACTCACACTAAACCATGATCATTGCCCATCACTACGTGTGTGTATATAAGAATATTAAACTAGCTAGAGGGTTGTTGTGGGATATATTAGAAGAGAAAATGAAACGATATGGTTGGGTTTAGAGCATTTAAGGGTACACGAAATTATTAAATGTAAGATGGAGACTTAGAGGGTGAAAGTGAATTACGAGGAGTGAGTTAGCTAAAGTTTACGTCAACGTCTATTTTTTTAAGGAAAATTTGTGCTTCTGATGACTTTTCATACAGAAGATTATGATAAGTTTTAGAGTTAACAAGGTTTTTGCTGGTATGTTACGTCTAAGAAAGTCGATTAATTACCGTAACTTATTTAGTTAGAGATTTTTTTTAAAATGATGATCACTAAATAATTACCATCGTTTAGTTAGACTAACAAATTTCATGTGTCATATTGATGAAATTATAGTTATTTTATAAATTTTACAAAGCCATGTAAAAATGGGATTTAGCTGTGACTAATTGAGACGGTGTATCCAATATATAGTGGGTTGGTGAACTATTGAAGTGGTGTGGTGCATCATGCATGGGGTTGGTTTAAAGTCCTTTTTCGTGTGTAATGATAGTTTTCTGTTTCCACCGTAACCCTTTACTAGATTGGTGACACCTAAGACTTCTTAAACAGTAAATCATTACGAATAATATAGATCATCAAAAATTCAAAGGTGTAACAATGCGTCCGAATAGCTCACATTAGTATGTACTAAGTATTGGTTCACACTTCACAGAGTCTTCTTGTGCTTGTTTTTATCAATCTTTTGTAATTATAGGTGGTAAGAGAATAGTGGATACATCAAAATTAACTATGAGATTGATCACATAGTTTATAACTTATAAGCATGGGTGAAACTGCATGAGACCCACACATTACATAAGACAAGTCTGACATGGGACTAGTAAGCTTACATGTGCAAAACCTTAATAACTTGCAAAGAGAACATATACAACATGGCATGTTAGCCCTGCCTAACACGGAACTGACTAGAACCACATTGTCGGTCTAATGGCCCTGATGGAAACACATTCGATAAATTGCAAAACGAGTAGAAACTTTCAGGCTTTAGTTGGGCCCTTTTACATTTAAACTGGGCTTTACACTAACAAAAAGCCCGTGATGGTAAGCGGTGACTAGGGCTTCACGAAACCCTAATATACTTGATATAAATACATACCACGCAACTCTTTCATCCTCATCTCTTCTTCTTCACCAAATCACCTCTCTTACGATTCCTTAAGAATTTTCTCCTAGGTTATTATATTTTAGTTTATGTCTTTAAAGTTTTGATGTGTTTGATTAAGCTTAGAATTAGTAACGTGACGAGATCTCTCTCCAAGAGATCTGATACTAAAAAGAATGGAGCAATCTGAAAAATGTGGTTGCATAATCCAATAGTATACGTCACAAAGCAATAGGGTAAGCTATAGCACGTTGATGGAGCCTCAGGGCTTCTCCGTCTTTGGCGTTTACCGTGGCGCTCATATTCCATTGCCTTGCGGAGCGGCGTTGCTGCTTTTACCGTTTGGGACCGGCCATGAGCTCTATATTTATTTAGTGTTTGCCTTAAGTTTTAGTTAGCCGATGAGGATATCAGATTATAAAAGAACACCATCTTTCGGGACTGATTGACTTTTACAAGTCTTGCTGATACTTCTGCAATTCTGAGGCTTTATTGATTTTGTTTTACAAACTTTTGTTGTTTAAAGAGGCAGTGATGAACGAGAATGTCATGCACCACTCTGATTCTAGTGCTGATAACCATCTCTAACCCATATTTTCTCTGAGCCTTGTTGTTTTGTTAAATTTTTCATTTTGTTTTGTAATTGAGATTCGGAATGGTGATGATAACCAAATGATGGTCTATAGACTTGACCTTGATGCGGACTGTATAGCTTTGTTGCTCTTGATGATTACTTTTGGTCCTGATGGTTATTCATTACCCATTGATTTTGTTTGTCTTTGAGATTTTCGCAGTTGACGCAGGTTCTTTGCTGGAAGTATTGCTGATGTTTCTGTTGTTATGGATGTGTTTGTTTGCCGGATAGTTTGAAGATTCAATTTGGATGTCGGGACGAGATCTTTCCGTAGCTATGTCTTTACATTGTGGATACGGTTCAACTTTTTGTATCAGTGTAACATTTTGATGAATCGCAATGTGTAATGAAATTACCTTTATTATCAATGAAATATTTATGACCTTGGCTTCTGTCTATTCAGAATCAATCAATAAATCATTCTTTCAATTCAGTAGAAAAACGTGATCATAGCAAAAAGACTCACTCCAGTTTTTGTCTTCGCACTTTAAAAGGTTAACCAGAATCATTAAATTTTCAAAAAATACTATGAGAGAAGAGTTGACCTCCCTTGTAAACTCAGTTCCTGCAGAAATCATATAATGGACAACCTTGTTCTTGTAGACTGTCCAATATAAACCATACAATACGAAGTTTAGCAAGGCACTTTGGTAGCTGAGAACACATTCATCGGTTCTCTCCAATATGGAAGGGACATACTCAAGTATACTAATAGACAATGCGAGGGACATACTCAAGTATACTAATAGACAATGTGAGGGACTCATTTCATTACCACGTCCACATCTAGAACATTAAAATATCCATTAGTTTGGACGTCGACTATGTAACCATGAACGTACCGTTTAACCAACCTCTTCCTCACACTAGTCACTAATGTATACCCGTGGTAATTTTGATTCGGTTTTGCAAATTCAATTACAAATTTACAAGAAAATACGTCTTAGAACCAAATTTTGTTTCGGTTTGGTTCAATAAATTTAACTTAGGTTTGGATACGGATCAAATAAAATAGAAACACAACTACCTAAGTATAAAATAGCTAAAGCTAATTTAAATAGTATATTTCCATTTTTGGACCGTCGGTTGATTTCTTGCCAATACGGTGTGATTCTCTAGGGCTTCCGATTCCCTAATATTATATATACACACCACGCCCCCTCCTTGCTTCTCATCACCTCCTCCTCTTTCTCCATTCTTTTGGTTGCCTGAGAGAAGTATTCATTTTTCTATGGTGCATTGGTTGTTTAGTCTGTGTATGTTCTTAGACATTGACGTGATTTCTCTCCAAGAAATCTAATACTAGAATGATGGAGCAATCTGAAACTTTGTGATTGCATAATCCAATAGTTATACGTCACAGAGCAATAGGGCAAGCCTTAGCACGTTGATGGAGCTTTAGAGCTTCTCCGTATTTGGCAGTTGCTAATGGCTCTCATATTCCATTGCCTTGCGGAGTGGCGTCGCTGCTTTTACCGTTTGGGACCTGCCATGAGATCTATATTCTGTATTTTCTTGTTTTTCAAGTTCTTTCATTAGTGTTTACTTAGCGTTTTAGTAATCTATGAGTATATCAGATTATAGTATACACATCATGCCCCCTCCTTTGTTTGAGGTGTATTGTCTGTGTATGTTCTTAGACAGTGACGAGATTTCTCTCCAAGAAATCTGATGCTAAAATGATGGAGCAATCTGAAACTTTGTGATTGCATAATCCAATAGTATGCGTCACAGAGCAATAGGGTAAGCCTTATGACGTTGATGGAGCTTTAGGGCTTCTCCGTCTTTGGCATTTGCTGATGGCTCTCATATTCCATTGCCTTGCGGAGCGGCGTTGCTGCTTTTACCGTTTGGGACCGGCCATGAGTTCTATATTTTGTCTCTTCTTGTCTTTTCAAGTTTTCTCTTAGTGTCTAGTTATGGTTTAGTTAGCGTTTTAGTAGCCTATGAAGATATCAGATTATAAAAGAACACCATCTTTCGGGACTGATTGACTTCTCTTGAAGTCTTGCTGATACTTCTATTCTGAGGCTTTCTTGATTTTTTTTTCTTTTCGATTTAAGTGTAGAGGCAATGATGAACGAGAATGTCATGCACCACTCTGATCTTAGTGCTGATAATTATCTCTAACCCATATTATTCTGAGCCTTTTTGGTTGTTGACATTTGTATTTGATTTGATGATGACATTCGTTTCCTAATCCTATATCTTCGTATTAGCTTTGTGGCGATGTGTATGTATGGGTGTTGTATATGAGGTTATACGATTTCACAATCTAAACTGAGCTAATATTAAATCTTGTTTTTGGAAAATTTTCATATTTCGTATCTTCGATTGCGTAACTGTTCTACCTCTCATAGTTTTTGGTTTTAAACCAGCTTCATTCATCGTTTAAGTTAAACCAACATCCTATACATAACAACTTAGGACAGGAACGGAGAAAGAGAGGGAGATCTTACTCTTCATTTAAGTCAAGAGCAGAGAAGGTGTATGATCATCAATATAAGTACCCGTAACAAAATTTTACCAGTCAACAGAGAATTGTAATAAACCTGTGCCTCAAGTTAAATCCTTCAAGGCCTTCTCTTTGCAGAGTCCTCGGGCTGTTCTTAATCAGTCTGTTTGTGCCTTAGACTAAAGGGCTTCAGTTTGAAGAAGTGGAGAAGTTGCTAGAAGAAGTGTTTAAGCTAGTTTGTTCCGGCTGACGACCAAGGCCAGTGAAGTGGAGATGCCTTAGTAGTTTTGGCTTCTGGCTGCAAAGCCAAACAACAACACATACAAGTTTGTAGCTTAAGAGGTTACAGAAGAGCAGAACTCATGTATATATTTCGAAAGACAGATCAAGATTGCTTCTAAAAACTAAAAACAAAAAGTTGAATAATCAATTGAGGAGTAATAGTATGTAGAAAGTGGTAACCTTTAATTGGTTCTGCATCCAAAAGGCTCTTCCCAGTTCCCCCTCCATTGCACACCAGTGAATAGCTGCTGTATATCATCAGAAATTAAAAGTAAAATTTTTGAGAAACTTGTAACTATATCCGAAGCATCCATATAGGCTATATAGCTCAGTCAGATACAATTAGCCTACATGAGTGTTTACAGATATACACATCCACCTAAATTCGCAATTCTACTTAAAAAAAAACAATAAAATGAGCCAAACATAGCCACAATATCTGAAAGCCTGAGGATCAAACAAATTTTTTTACGTAGATAACGAGAGAGAGAGACCTGTCAAAGCAGTGATCAGCCATTTTCGACGATAGAGGGGAGGAGGAGGTGGAGGAAGATGGAATTATTTAGAATTGGGCCATTTCTGAATTCTGAGAAGAAAACTAGGAAGAAGATGTAAATTTTTAAATTATTTTACAAGTCCAAAATCAAGAGTGTAAAACGACGTCGTACAAGGAATTCCCAAATAAAAGAAACCCTGCGAAATCGTCTTTGTTACTGTAGTTGTTGACCTGAAACTTGCGGAGAAGGAGTTGCAGAAAGAGATCGAATGGGAATAATCAAGAGCTGTTTCTCGTTCATTGTTGGATCAGCTTTTGGCGTATACTTGGCTCAGAACTACAACGTTCCTAATATTCGGAAGCTCACTAATACTGGTATGGTTGTCGCCAAGCACGTCGAGGAGAACTACCGCAAACCCAAAAAAGACGATCCCCAATGATCTCTTCATTGTACTACTACTACTACACACCAATCTCTCTCTATTTCTTTCGTTTTATGAAACTTCTTTAGGGTTTATTGAATTTGGGAAATTGAAGAAATTTATGAAATCGTGATCGTTCTGTATCTTATTGAATTTTGGGAATCTTAAAGCTTTCTTATTTGATTTACTCTCTGAATTAGAGTTGAGATCGGAAATTTCTGTTTATTACATTGACTCTAAGAAATCTCGTTTGTTTGTAGAATTCATGATTTAAAAATGCAAAGGCTTTTGGTCTAACAGTGTTTGTCTCTGTTAATAGAAGAAGGATTGGAATGTGAGGTGAAGGGGGTGAGCTGTAGAGAGAAGCATGTGGAGGTGTTAAGCATAGTTTAGTTAACTCTGTCATTTGTTGCAGAGATTTGATTTCACAAGCAAGCTTGATTAAGAATACATGTTCTGGGATCCCATGGAAGTCCTCAGTGGTGGTGTGGTGGCTTGCTGGTTTTGTAGCTTTCATTCTTTGTTTTGATCACTTACTCACTAAACTCATCAGTGTTGTATACTTTTTCTTTTTTCTTTTGCTCAAGATGTAATAACTTCACTTCAGCTTTAGCCAACAAACATCTTGGTTACATTATTTATGATTAAAGGTCATACATAACTCTTCTTCTTTTACTCAGAGAGATTCACTGTTTTGATTCTGTAGCTTTCCAGTGGCCATGGCTAGATCAGAACAGGAATTTGCTTATTATCATGCCATGTTTTCTAATAAGACTTGTACCGTCTACACCTTGTTTTGTTCGGTTACAATCTTTCTTCATTCATATATAACTTATAGAGACAACTACTTGTTCTTGTTCATCTACAGAGTTTTGGTATTCTGTTCATATAATAATTGGATGGTATTAAAACTAGTGTATTAAAATACCAAAAAGTTCAATGGTGGCTTTAACATGTATTGACTTTTTCTCCTTTCTTACCAAATCTCTTTTGTATAACCCATAAACTCAGATTTATATTCTCTAATTTTCAAAACAAACATCTGACTGAGTCTATCTCTTCATTGCCATCTCCATATTTCTTCTGTAAAATTATTTAAAATGTACCTCAACGTAAATGTTTGCTATGTTGGAAACTTGTTATTAATTCTACTACTTGCTTATTGTTTTAGCACCAACCTTTTTTGTTGGTTGTTTTCAAGTCTATTGCATATTATATAGAGATTGTGGGTGAAACGTGTAAGGATGGGACTTCTCAATTATAAAAAAAAAAAAGTTGAATCTTTGTTTGAATACATACAAAAACATACATTCCCTTCTTAGAAAATTATCAAAGCCTCCATGTCTGATCAGCTATAAACCTAGAAATATTAAAATATATATAAACAGACCTCTACTCAGCTTACATATATAAAATATATAGTCCATACGTTTATAGCAAGTCAGGGCCTGGCTCTGCCTTCTGTCTGAAATGAAGGAGACGATGATGCGGCGGCGCACCCTCATTCTCTGCGAGCAACTCTCAGTTCCATCGGTATGTGTTATCTAAGCTACATAAGTTTCTCTTTACCATTCTTTTGTTTAGCTTCTATCAATCATTTCATGCATTTTCATATTCAAAATCGGAGCTCTCTTGTTATTTTTTAAAATTGGTTGCGTTATAGTCTCTGTAAATTGTGTTGGATGAAAATAAAACCATTGTTGTTGACTTCTTGTTCGATCATCCACTAATTTTTATATTCTCTTTGTTTTCACAATAAATATGAAAAAATGTACATGTACTTCTTAATAGTCAACTCAACATGTTTTTTTTAGAAGTAATATGAAAGATTTAACTCGAGGGTAAAAAGTGGTCACCAATAGAAGTGGATGAGTATTATTTAAGAACAAATGCTGTATTAACTTGGAGATACAAATCAGTTTCAAATTATAGAGATAAACGCAGATGTGGGATGTGTCCGTTGTCAAGACAGAGTCTCTCAGATTGTTTCCAAGATGACCGGTGAGCTCTCTTCTACGTGCTACCATCACCAAACATGTTTTCCTAATAAAAATAAAACCCACAAGGCTCTTTGAATATATACTTTAAAACTATAATTTCTTGGCTGCTACCTTCGGGTTTAGCATCATCTGTCATAATCGATTTTGTAAAACCGAAATCATTTGGACGTATGTATTTATTTGACCATAAAAAAAAGTTGGGATTATGATCTGGCAGGAATCGAAGAATACGTAGTTGATTTGAAGAAGAAGCTGGTCATGGCACGAGGCGACTTCAGGGCACGTCTGGTTACTCATCATCAACAAGTCAAGGACGTCGTTGTCTCTCAAACTCCTTCTCAAAACACCACCAAACACCTCTTCTTTCGACCTCTTAACCTCTTCTTTCGCTCCATTTTCTCGCTTTGTTTACGTCCAACCACATTATAAAATTCTCTCACTTACACTACAAAATGTCATCACACTAATTTATTTATAGTGGTTGGTACAAAGTAATTAGTATCCTGAGGTATTATACCATAATATTCAAGCTACATAGTTCTCTTTCTTTTCCAATATGTTGTATTTTCATAAAAATTATTAAAACAAAATTACCGTCACAACAAATAATTCATGAAAGAGAATTGATACCTAATTAACAAAGGCACCACACACGACTAATCAATCAAAGCTTACGGCAAACAAGAATGCTTAACTTATTGAGAAGGAAACAAATGTAAAAATTTGAGGTTATGTAACACGTACTACACAACTCCCCGTAAGAAGCAAATCTTTTTGTTTTTATAAAAACAACAAAGTTGAGACTGGAGTGTACCATTCATACTCACTGGCCTTCTTGCGGTATACTCAACGCATCATAGTCACCAACTGCTACCTCAAATGTCTGAGAACGCCAAGTATATGCAACGTATAACTCCTTAGGTTGGCCCGGACAGGGATCACAAAATCCCATGATCCCTGATTTCTTCACTCCCTCATGAAGCCTCAGCTGCCCTGAGTCACTCACAAGGAAGTTCATGGGCACTGTCACGTCAATGACTCCCGAATCAACTCCTTCCACTCCTTCGTGCCTTCTCTCTATCGCCTTTGGGTCACCATACAATGCTTTCGTAACTATTAGCCCATCTGTTTCAACTTGCCGGTTTCTCTTCCTTGTGGCTACGTTTTGTAACAATTGCTGGGCTTTCTCAGCCGCTGCCCTTGCTTCCCCAACCTAAAACCAACAATTTTAAAAATATATATACATGATAAGATCGTCTACCATAAACTCAAAATGAATCTTGCTCGACTACCAAACTCGTAATAACTATCACCTGGCCCCAAGTTTTCTCCATATTCTCCAAGGCCTTCTGTTTCTCCCTTTTACGCAAATACGGCTTAACCACAAATTTCTGTGTGGAGCAGTGGAAAATGTTTAAATCAGGCAAACCTTATAACTAGATAGCAAAAGTATGAATTATATATAGGGTCCAACACTCACCTTTAACAAAAAGTAAAGAGATGTTGGAACAATGAATGCTCCAGTTGCAAATACTGGAGCTAAATGAGAGGAGAGCAGAATCTGCACGTTTAAAAGATAACCATCATGGATATGTTAAGGTGTAAAAATTGAAAGACTTCCTCAGAATACAGATGTCGATTTTTGTCATAATTGAGATGGTTTTAGGGTTTAAAAGAGTCAAGGATGATGGTCTAGAATCCATGCCTACGCTTGGATTGTTCTTACTTCTTAGGTTCTGTTGGTTTGTAGTTTTTAATACATTCTACTCCAGAGCTTAAAACACAATCTGTTCTAATATTTATCTGAAGAACAGCAGAGATGACACCGCAAGAAAAGAAAAGGAAGAAATTAACACTCACAGGAACTATCAGCTTTTGGCCACCACGGTGTAGCTCTAGTTTCCAATAAATACCCTACAGCAAAAGTATAAAAATACCAGCAGTAAGCAGATTGCATAATAGCGAGATGACTCTTAAAGTTTAAAGAATAGTTACCTTGATTCCTATTGTATACATCATTCTTACAGTACTGAACTCAGAAATCTTCCTTCCGCCACCAACCTCAATCTCAAGAGCATTGCTAAAAAAGTTGAAATTTTTATCCCAAGTCAAATGATTATATTGATGCCACACATGTAACGACACTTAAAAAAAAAGGATTTACATACAAAAAGGATTTTCATCCTCCTGCTCTTGCATATGATACATTGCGATCATGTGTCAGTAAAACATACCTTCCCATTCTGCCTACAATGCGACCGTGAGATTTGGATGAAAGTTTACGAGTATAACGCGCTGATGCTCCAAGTCCACCAGATTCAATCTAGTAAAGCAAGATCATACTAAAGAAAGTAAGAGAGAGGGTCGAGGTTGAACAGTTGGAAGGCATGTTGGCAGTCAGCGTACCTTAAAGTCACCAGCAGCAGATATATTCTCATCTCTCTTTCTCCATCCAACTGTAATTGCTGATTGCATACCTAGCGCCAGTTCAATCTGGAGGGGGAAAACTATATGAAAATCACGAAAACTGCTTTCTTGCCTTCGTAAAAAGTCAAATTCAAAACCAGAACAGAGTGAACATACATTTCCGCTTGAAGTTTCTGAAAGCTGTCTAGTCCACGTGTTGGTAAGATTAATGGAACCATCACTCAAAGACTTCGAGATATTGATAGTCGCAGTTGAATGTATGGTTAACTGACTGCCCCGACAAGAAACCCATTTAAACCATATTAACCATCAAAGATGGTCAGAAATAAATTTAACTGGAAAACTAATAGCCTACCGTGTTGTCTGCATTCCAATAAGCGACTGCAAACCCGTTGAAGCGACAAACTCAATAGAAGACACTGGAGAAAGCTGACGCCTCAGAATAGCAGTAGCAATTCCACCACCAGACTTTTCATTGGCCGCCAAATTTCCACCAATGGCAATAGCATCATCTTTTGACAACTGAGACTGCACTTGACTAGCCATAACCATTCTGACGGTTGCAGATGCAAGCACAAAATAATAATAAAAAAGGCATCAAAAACCAAAATGCAGACAAAGTAGTCAAGGCTATTGTAGAGCACCCAAAATTCACACACACGAGAATTGATACACACAGCTACATAAGTAGAAAACTGAAAGAAAAAATCCAGACTACTAAGTGTCTCTAAAACCAAGTTGGGCACCCACATCAAGAACTATGCTACCAAAACGACATCAAAACTTGAAAAGAGGAACAAGGTAAGTACCCTCTCATGATACCGTCACCGCCTAAAAGATGTGGGACAGACAAATTGAAGATAATAGAACCAGTGGGTGAGAAATGTGCCATTTTCTTAGCTTCTTCGTTTCTCCTCTTAATCCTTTCAAGCTCCTCTCTGATCTCGTCAGGTTTACTCAGCCTGGGACCAAGCTCTAACCCTGAAGTCAAGCCTTCCATACCATATAAGTCATATATTAGCCTCTTTGTCTCATCCGACAATATCTCGTATGCTTCACAAATGCGTTGGAAGTTCTCCGTAGCCACCTCTTTCATCTAACCACAAAATTGGAAATCAGCCCACTACTAAAAGCTAATTCCTTTATGTAAATTAGCCAAATTGAAGCAGACGGATACAATTATCAAAACAAGAAGATCAAAAAACGAATTGGAAACAAAACAAATTTGATAGAGCAAATCGATTGAAGCAAACCTGAGGAGATTGGATCTTATCAGGGTGATAGACTTGTGCCCATTGACGATAAGCTTTCCTGATTTCTTCGTCGGAGGCATCCGGTGACAAGTTCAGGAGAGCGTAGAGCTCTCTGTTGGGCGGCCCAGTCGGTGCTGCTTCCTCGCCCATCATTGCGTTTAAGATTCAATCGCTTCAGTGAATGAATCGAATTAAAGGAAAGTGATATAATAAGGAAAATATATTTCCGGCGCCGGAGGGTTTTAGAGGGTTTTTGCGGCGGATGAGGTTTTCTTGACACCGCTGCTCTCTCGGCTTAGCTCGCTTTTGACTCTTTGACCCTTGCTTGAATCCCAAGTCCATTCTTCTTTCCCTTTTTCATCCCTAGTATTTACATAAACTCTACTTTTGACACCTTAATTAATAATTTGTTCAATTTTACCCCATTTTCATTAATGGGCCTGAAATGTCCAGAAGGCCTCAGCTATAGCTACGAACTCATCTCGACCCACAAAACAATCATTTCCTAAATACAACCAAACACTTTACATTACACACATACATATATGAAGTCAACAGAGGAAAGAGGTTGTGAGCATCTCAAAGACCATTTCAAGTTTTCGGACAAAATGGACCGACGCGGTTTCAACAACAACAACACGAGAGAAGTCGTTGCGTGTCTTTCCTTCTCAAAACTTAAAAAAATCATCACATCAGTCGTCAAACGTTACTCTCTTTCTTTTGCCATTTCGTCTAATCTTTTTGGTTTGTATCTAAAAGAAGAATAATATTATTTCGCCTAATATTCTTTTTTAAACTTTTAAAAGTTTCTTTCTTAATACTACTGCCTACATCTAAATATCTAATGATACAAAACCCACGTATACGGTATTATCTTTATCTAATCTATACAAAATAATGGTTTTTTTTTTTGGTATTGTATGTTTTCTTTTCACATTTGTCCATGTAGTAGTACAATATGAAAGTATAAAAGATTGTTTATTATGTATTTGAAAATGTATATACGTATTTGTATACAACGTAGTCAAATGGTGTCTTACGTACAACTAAAAGTCTTTTTTGGGTAAAAACATACAACAAATCAAAGTCTAACTTCTTTCGTTTTCGAGCAATCATATTGGCTTCAACAGTTGAACTAATGGACTCTATGATTTCCTTGGTACAAGTTTGAGAGATCAAGACTATATGATTTGCTTGTTTGATTGTGAGTTTCTTGACAAAACTGACTTTACAATATATATATAGAGATATTCTTTTAATAACTTAGAAGATATGTAGTTGAAATAAATTAAGTGATGAACTATAATTATACATGAGATTACACAATACACACAACTTGCAAAGAGGACAATGGCTCAGTCACATGGTCCTAAATTGACCAAATCCATAAATATTAGCTGCCAAGAATAAAAAAATAAAAATAAAATAATACGGTTACTTTCGTTAATAATCATAACTCAGCTTTCAATTATTAAACAAATATGACTCTTAACAAAACCTTAAATTCACCATATTATTATTGTACGTTACAGAGTACAGACCAATACAGCGTTACAACTCTCTCTCTCTCTCTCTCTCTTTCAGTCCGAAAAAATGTGACTAAAGATGGTATGCGAGTTTGTGTCTTATTTCTTTTCTTTCTAAACCCTTAAATTCTGGAATCAAAACATTCCTCATTTACAATAAATGCTTTCCAAAATTTATTTTGCAAACTGATACGAATGTATAGTTCTCGAGCAATACGAAAGATAGTCCTAGTATGAATCAATTGGTGTGATATGGATTTGCATCCAAAAATGGAAAGTATCAAAAATTCATTAGTGTACCATTAAAGTTCATAATTATGTTCAGTAATTAGCAATAAACTCATCTTAGGTAACTTAAGTATATCTATAGGTGGCTAGGTGCTTCGACCTTTAGTTTTTGTTTTTATAGTTTAAAATGAAAATATTATGATACTCCACTAAACTTGCCATTGACCAATCAACATTATACCTTTTTAACCCTTACACAGTCTCCTAGAAACCTCCCTCCCTCCCTTTGATACATTTGTGTTATATATATACGCGTATGCGTTTACACATTTCCTCAAAGAAAAAACTTTCAGATTTGTTTTTAGCAATTCGGACATTGCGCACAGAGGAATCAAGAATGGGTTTGCAGAGAGGCTTGGTTTTGTTTTTGTGTTTGGTTTTACCACTTTTTGTTATTGAAACGACGGCGTATCGAGAGAGACAACTTTTGCTGCAGCAGCCGCAAGAAACGGCGATAGATACATCAAACGCGGTCGTGGAGGTTCAAGATCGTGGGTTAAAGACGAGGCGGCCGGAGCACAAGAACGCCTACGCGACGATGATGTACATGGGGACGCCAAGAGACTACGAGTTCTACGTGGCCACTCGTGTCTTGGTCAGATCGTTGAGAAGTCTCAACGTGGAAGCTGATCTTGTCGTCATCGCTTCTCTCGACGTCCCTCTCCGATGGGTTCAGACCTTGTAAGTCTCTCTTCCGACCATTATATAAAAACGCTGTCCGTTTCCAATTGCTAATATTACTTTGAAATAAACAATCCATTAGTATATATTTTTTTTTAAATATTTCTAGGAAGTTATATAGGTGGCAGATGCACCCTCCACTACTCCCCATTCATTTTTGTTTTTTTTCTTAGAAATTGAAGTAAACATAGAATTAGAAAATGTCCGAATGATACAACGACCACCTTATTCATAGAAGCTATCGAGACGAAAAAAATACTACTCCGACTATGTTTTAGGAGGTTTTTAATACTATCATTTATTACTTCGACAATATTTTTTTTTTGGGTAGAATTATATATTCTTTTGATTTGGCTTCACGACTTCGAATGAAAGTTTTGAAACATTAACTTTTCTTTTTGTTTCTAACGATTTTAGTTGTATAAGCAAAAGTTGGGGAGAATCAAAATGTTAAAAGTAGATATATGTAGTTGACACTTATTAGACCCACGTATTTAACTCCATTTATATGACTACGCGTCTTTGATTTTTTTTTAATTGCTCAAAAACTCTCTAGGTTGTCATCTAGTTTTGAATAACGTCTTTTGGTTTTCTTCATATTATGTTTTTAACTAGATTAGCATTTTTAATAAGTTTCAAAAGAATGTTTGTGGACATATTTAATAGACATGTAGGTCTATTGTCAATTTAGACTCTATAGAGAGATTTGGCCAAAACTCAAGGGTCCGAATGTTCTCAAAATCTTTAAAAATGTTCCATACGATCTTAGTGAAATACCTTAGCCAATAGTTCACCCAAAACAAAAAGTTAAAACATGCGTAGAAGTCATCTAAGACGATAAAATCTTATTACATTGAATGCCAAAGCATATAGCTTAAGGAGAGTTGTTTGACTTTAGCGCTTTGAGTGAAAAATGGAAACCTCTTGGAAACAAGAAAGAGCTATTTTGATTCAAAATTATTAAATTATGACCGGCCAATCTGCTGTATAGATCATGCCATAACGTCTACATCTCGACCTCATAACCTATCTAATAATTTATTTTGTTCCTTGGTGCACTTCCGATAATTAAAAGTAAAACCTATATAATATATTTTTAGCAACACTTGGACTTGACATGCATAAACAAGTACATAATAACTGAATGTGCGTGTTTGTGTGGATGTATACTAACAAGCGTGTGTGTGTGAGCAGGGAAGAGGAAGATGGAGCCAAAGTGGTGAGAGTTGAAAATGTGGACAATCCGTACAGGAGACAGACCAACTTCAACAGTAGATTCAAGCTTACTCTGAACAAGCTCTACGCTTGGGCTCTGTCTGATTACGACCGTGTGGTCATGCTAGATGCCGATAATCTCTTCCTTAAGAAAACAGACGAGCTGTTCCAGTGTGGACGGTTCTGTGCGGTCTTCATAAACCCTTGCATTTTCCACACTGGCCTCTTCGTGTTGCAGCCATCAGTGGAGGTGTTCAAGGACATGCTTCATGAGCTACAAGTTGGAAGAAAAAATCCTGATGGAGCTGATCAAGGCTTTCTTGTCAGTTACTTCTCTGATCTTCTCGACCAGCCTCTCTTTCGTCCTCCGAGTAACGGATCTGTGCTTAGTGGCCACTTGAGACTTCCCTTGGGCTACCAAATGGACGCTTCTTATTTCTGTAAGTCTCTTTTTATAATCTCGTCTATAATATATACACATTTTGGCTAATGTAATAACATGATCTCTATCTTGATACTCTCAGATCTTAAGCTAAGATGGAACATACCTTGTGGACCAAACAGTGTGATTACATTCCCAGGAGCTGTTTGGTTAAAGCCATGGTACTGGTGGTCATGGCCTGTTCTCCCACTAGGTCTCTTATGGCACGAACAGCGCCGCACCACTTTAGGGTAATTTTAAAAGTTTAGATGATGATGACTCCCTCTCAAATTCCCTAATAAAATGGTTGATATTAATAATACTATGTGTGATCTTTGCAACAGGTACTCAGCAGAGATGCCTTTGGTCATAATCCAAGCAATGTTCTACCTTGGAATCATATTGGTCACACGACTAGCTCGTCCTAACATAACCAAACTATGTTATCGCCGTTCTGACCGCAACTTAACAGTGATCCAAGCAGGTTTCAAGTTCATCGCACTTCTCTCTGTCGTTGCAGCCTACATCTTCCCATTCTTCACTATCCCTCACACCATCCACCCACTCATCGGCTGGGCGCTTTACTTGATGGCTTCTTTCGCTCTCTCCTCCATCCCAATCAACACTCTCCTCCTCCCAACGATCCCTGTTCTCACTCCATGGCTCGGCATTCTAGGGACACTCCTCGTCATGGCCTTCCCTTGGTACCCTGATGGAGTGGTTAGAGCCTTGTCGGTTTTCGCATACGCATTTTGTTGCGCACCTTTCGTGTGGGTGTCATTCCGCAAGATAACCTCGCACCTCCAGGTTTTGATTGAGAAAGAGGTGTTGTTTCCGCGATTGGGAGACTCAGGGATCACTTCAGGCTTCAGCAAACTGTATTAGGAGTGTTATTTTATATATATATTTGACATATTGATTCTGTATATAAAAAGATTATTATTGTTTCTTTCATTCACCACCATTGCAATTATATCAACTTACCCTAACCTTGTTTCTTTTACCTAGTAAAAAGTTTTCAATTTCAGTAGCATGATTTCACAACTGTTCATTCTTTTGGTCTTGGATTCACACACAAAGAAATGAAGACAAAAAAAGTACACTCTGTTTCTCTCTGTTCTTACTGGTTTCCCTATTTGATTTTTCCTCTGAAGTTCCCATCCCTTTAAACCTTCTGAATGCTTAGAATGTTTCATTTGTTCCATATAATAAAGTCCACACTTTAAAATCACATGTAGCTTCATCTGATCGTTTAGCTAGTAAGTAGACTATGGACCATAGAAGACCAGAATAGATAGTACCTACTCATCACATAAATCGATTAAACAAAATAACGAATCATTGCAGCAACTCTAGTTAAGATGAATATTAGCGGCAAATGTTTGCTCATTCTCCAAGTTACGATGACACCCGCACAACTCGCGAACATATTGATTATTAGGCTGTCGCCAAGAATAGATATTAAAACGGTGCGTTTTCGTGTTCCAAAAAAAACAAAAACGGCGCGTTTTCTTTGGGCTATTTGATCATCTATTGGGCTACCCATCAGCGATTACTCTTAATCCATATATTGTTAGGGGTTTTATTGGTCAATCACATGTTATCAAATCATATAATTATAACTTTTTTGTGAATTATTTGTCTGATAGTTGTAAAATATTAGTGGCAGTCTTTTATTAAATGTTATATAAAAATTAATAATATCATAAGGGTAGATTTAGAAAAATGGACAAATCAGACCATCTAGAAAATTGAAAAACATGGAACTTTTTTGAGGTTTGAAACAATAATTTTTTTTTTTTTTTTTGTAAAACATGGATCGATTAGGAACCAAAGGAGTAGTATCAGCTAGAGCCTAGAGCTAACGCAATAGATATTGATTGATTCTTTTACCAAAATATCGAAAGTGTGTTTTTTTAAGAAAATGCATATATTTAAGAAAATGTAAATAGCAAGCTAACTAGCAACTTCTTTCCACTGTTTTATTATTTTCGAAACAAAATATTCCCAGTGGCACTGGCATATACCAAATGAACACTAAAAAATGAAAACCCATATATAGACATTAGTTTTGATATATATATACACACACATAAAGATGTAGACAATAAAACGACCAATGCCCCCAAATATTTTTTGTCATCGCTCAGTCTTACTGAGTTTCTTGGGGTCCCTTTTGATTTACGTAGTTATAGACCACACATATATAATGAAAAATAAGAAATTGTAATTTGTAAGAAAGTAGCTTTGGCCTTTTGGGGAAGGGGCACCAATAGTACCAGAAGATACAAATTCCACTTTCGTCTCGTTTCGTACAATGGCGACAGTACGGACGTAACCTAAGCACGTGCACCTCAGCCCACCACTCCCAACTTCATCTGTAGATTCTCTGCACTTCTCTATGTTCCTTCCTTCTTCTTTCTCTTTTACCTTCTTTTTCTATATTTCTTATCCCCTTTTCTTGTTTTTTTTTTTTTACCGTAAAGAGAAACAATTCAATCTCTTCACTTCAGTTTGGTTATTGCCTACGCGCTTTAATTTCAAGCTAATGATTACGTTCGACGTCAAGCTAATTTCAACCTTGTAGGTTAGTGATTTTTTTCTATTTTTCTTTCAAAGTTGTAGTAACCAAATCAATGATGGCACTAATTGAACCGTGAAGCCTACTAAACGTATGTTACTAAACCGTACGTTACTCATCGAGACTAAAGAGAAACTTATGACCTCTTATATCATCTCATTTTTTATATGCTGAAGGCCTGATTCTTCTTGTTAATGATCTAGAGCTCTAGTAGGTCTAGTTTTGGAAACTTGAGTATGAGGATCTCTAGTCACCTAGGATTCTCCGGCTCTTGTCTACTACTATACTGCATCGTTGGATATATCACATGATTAATCACATATTCTTCCAAAAAACAATAAAGTTTTCTTTTTCTTGAAATTAGATTATAACAAACACCAAATTCTATTTTGTGATAGACTCTCTTTCTTTAAATAATACTTTTTATTCATCTTAATTATTATTGAAAGTTACATCGAATATACTAGGAATATGAAATAAACGATAAGAGAAAGCATCCAAATTATGATGATTATTGTGAGCTGAAACTCCTTAATAATATGACATGACCTACAGGTTTTTTGTGCTGGTAGAGGGAATTCTAAAATTCATCTTCTCTCTAAAGGCCATATACAACAAAATGTAGAATTGCTGAGCTGAGCATATTGATTGCCTTTGAGTTTGCTATCTTACACGTAACCGGACCACAGACATAACAACAAGAACATTATCACAAACCATAAAATCATATGTATTGGTCCATATAGACATGGTCACTATATTTCTTCTTTTTTACCTTTTAAGTAGAATTGAAACTTGAATAATCTTCCAAAAGACTGTATCCATTATTTGACTATGATGTTGATTTGGCCCCATGATGTCGATGCAACATACGGCTGACATTTTAACACATAGGCACGGTACGTACCCCCTGCTAGCTAGCTATATTATAGGGACAACTTTAAAAAATAACCATTTCTTCTTGTCCACAAAATCAAAACAAATTTTAAAAATCTTAAAATAGTATAATGATGTTTTAGTGTTTTAACATTTTGATGATAATTTAGAAAGTAAAACATATAATTTCTGAATAAGTAACTTTTTTGTTTTTGTTTTGGTGTCTTTGATTCTCATTTTTCTGTGTTTAGCTATAAATCTAAATGAATTTTTATCTTGATGAAACACTTCTATAAGTCCTTCGTAAGGACTCCTTACTAAATAAAAAACATCAAGAAACGCCAAAGTGGTCCACATTGTAGACCGAAAGATGGTAATTTCTCTAACTTTGAACTACATATTACGAAGATGACGTACACACATTGAGCTCAATTATACATGGTTATGAAACCAATTCGAAAACGACATATATATTGGATACAACATGTCCTTTACTTGAAAAATCTATAGTTGAATTGGAAAGATTTTTTCTCTTGTGAGCTCTCTCAATCTCAAGATTCTTAACAATGCTAAGAACCATATTTAGTTCATGCCAGCCCAATTGATCATCCAATTATGAGATGACTTGGAGAAACATATCAAATGATTTTGTAGGTTTGGTAGGACTAATTAACAAGATTAATTCAAAATGATCATCATACCGAATAGATCAACAACTCTTTAGTTCAAGATACAAATAAGTTTCAAATCTCTTCACGGCTCGTTGAGGAGCTAGCTAGGACAACATGGCATTGGCTGACAGAGAGAATGTCCCACTAAAAGATAGATGTCCTAACAAAAATCCTTACACCTTTTTGCGTTTTGTCCCGCCAAAACAGAGATAGTCGTCATCCATCTAAAGAGTTATTCCCCTCCATTGCTATAAAGAAAGAGTTCTTTGAGACGAAAAGACTTGGTATATTTCATCACTTGTTTTGCCCATATATAAAGCATGATGCATCATTAAAAATTTTAAACCTTAAAGCTTCTTAAACCCATCCTTATGCTTTGTAAGGTTTTCCCAACTTAAACCAATCAAAACTATCGTTTGTTATGATAGATATTACCAGTTGTTGGGATATAATTGTTGGCTTATGATAAGATGTCAAATTTAAATGATTATCTTCTTTTTGATAGAAAAGAACAAATAAATAAATATTATTTCAAATTTAAAGTGAAAATAAAACATCATTTCCATGAAATGAAGAAATAATATTTACAGAACTTTTGGTTGTCGCTTAATAAAAACCTAAACAACAAACCAACAATAGTCACATGGCTCAAATATTTATCATACATGTAGATTTTTTTTAATAAAAAAAACTATGATTGCTCTATTCATCACAATAAATAGTAAAATACCTAGTTATTTCATAGTTATGAAAAATTAGCCTCTCTTTGATTGATCCAAAATCATGCTGATAGAGAAAAAAAATAGTAGTAAAGAGACAAATAGAAAGAACAAAAAAAGAGCATATCAATGAAAAAAAAATTGAAAATCAGTCGCAACAAAAAACACATTAAAGACAGCACACTCATTAAATAAAAATGGGCCAAAGGGGTCTGTCTTTTCATTTCCAACTTTATAAGGGCCAATAAGCTCACGGCAAAAAAAAGAAGTAATACCCCTTCGATTTGGAAACTCAGAAAACAATTCACAACTAAACACATACAAGAAAAGACTTCAATCAAGTTTTTGTCTCTCCTGCTACTTTTTAAACCCTTTTCTTCTTTCTCACAATACTATATGCATACTTTCTACGAGACTATTTCGTGATTTACACATAACGTATACATTAATGTTACAGAGAAGAAAAGATCTATTTACATGCCAGCCTTATTGGAAGTATTAAATATCTGTGTCAGACCTAAAAGTAAATGTAGTGGTCAGAACACATAAATCTGAAAGAAAGAAAAAAATATGTAAGTATAGGGTAGGGGGAAAAAAACAGGGCTACAAACAAACATGGGACTTTGTCAATTGTCACTGACTCATCACTGACCTTCATATTTTTCTTTCTTCTGGCAGCAAAACAAATAGTAACGTTTTACTTACATTTCATATATATATCACACATTTTCCCACTTACGAATATCTTAGAAAAAAACGACTAATCAAAATCATACAAATTTGGAATTTTGTCAATACAATTTGGATTATCAACGTCAAAAATTTGTTCAGATGACAAAAAAAAAAAGAAAAAAAAAAAAGAGAAAATACATACAAAAACGACAACGTTTTGAGTTTCTAGTAACTTTGAGAGAGGAAGGGTTCCTCTTCGTCGGGGAAAGATTCCCAGAAGCCGTCGATTTTGTGGTTCACGTCGAGCAAGAGATCGGGGAGATCGGAGAACGCGTCGTCGGATATGGCTGTCATAGTCGGAGATGACGTATCGGTAACAGTTGGTGACGGCGACGGTGACGTCTCTACCTCCATGTCATTAATGGCTGCAGCTGCTGCTGCGGCGGCTTGTATGTCTTTAGGGTCGGCACTAGCTGGTCTAGGGAGGTGGTAAGCTAGCTCCGGGAAGTTGAGATGGGCTGAACCGCCTTTGATGGCTAAAGCAGCCACGTCGTGAGCACGCGCCGCCATCTCGGCAGTTGAGAAGGTACCGAGCCAGATTCTTGATTTCTTCTTTGGCTCTCTTATTTCAGAAACCCATTTCCCCCATTGTCTCATTCTGACACCTCGAAACGTTGGATGCTTCGAGACGACCTTTTCGTTATCATCGTCTTCTTTGGCTCTTTTCTTCTTTGGATGATTCTTCACTCTTCTTCTCTCCGTTGCCTGCGCCGGCGAATCTTGAAATCTCCGGCAGCTGTCACGTTCCATTTTCTTGGAATTGAGTCCTTGTGATTTTATAAATAGAGGGTTGATAATAAAGTGTGAACGAAAGAGGTGATTTGGTGAGAAGATTTGAGCTATAGAGAAGGAAATAAAATTTGGTTTTTGTGTGTTTTTGGGTTTAGTGTGTGAGAGAGAGAGTTAGAAATTTGAGAAGGAAGAGGTCGGTGTGTTGTTATTATATACATCCAAGAATTTTAGAATTCAGATTTTTCTTTTGTAGGCTATACCTAAAATAATATGTATTAGTATTTAATACGTACTATTCCATATATAGAAGCCCATATATGGGGGTTTTCAACGTATTGTACTCTCTCTCGGTTCGTCAAACAGAAAACAAAAAAAAAAAAAATTCATATGCTTGGAGATATTTTCATATTTTTATTACATTCTTTAGTTTGGGTGGTACGTAATATCCAATTGGTTTAGTTTAAAATAAAAATCAAACAATTGATCACACAAACATGTATACAGACAGATATATTATATATATACCAAACTTTCTTTAAATGTGGAGCTAGAAACCATTAAAAATGTGTAGCATATTGATACAAAACAAGATAAATCATACGAGTATATTAGAAGTTACACTAAGCAGGTTGCATTAAGCCATCATTTGTTTGGTGATTCCATTTTAAAAAGTGATTACCCTACACAGCTCGGCGTTTTACATTTATTGGGCACCAAATTAATGGATTTAGAAAAGAAAAAAAAAACACCATTTAGCCTCGTTTTATGTGTCTAAATTGATTACAAAGCATCCATATTTGGTGTAAACTTCATTCTATTTTGTCGAGTTTCTCTGGTCGGGCCAGTCTCTTTTATACATCGATGGTGAATACATAGCTTAAGAATGACGACTCTAGTGTTGTTTTTTTAATTAGCTAGTGAGTAAGGTAGGGTTTGAAGAAAAAAAAAGCCGACGAAAACGATTAGAGTTTCAAAAACGTAGATTTACGTATCAAGGATATGTTGGTAAGCAAAGAAGGCAAATAAAACCAAAAAAAAGGTTGGTGTTGATTCGCAAATGATAAATCTTACTGAAGCCCTTATACGTATCTAGTCTATACAGAAAAATAATATATAGCGAGTTAGCTACGTACGTCTACAAATGTGCAATTAGGAAATTGAAAGAGTTTTAAGTGAACAATCTGAATAATACACCATGTATCATATATTGCAACCGCAGTAGTACACGTTGGTACAAGATGTACAAAGAGACAGAGTACTTAAACACAGATTAAGGATGTTACAAAAACATGTTATGATCTCATAGCCTTTCCTACATAAATATATCAATCATACGAATAAACGATCATATATAGCTGCCACATGTAGAGACCTATGCATGGTATACCGAAAAGAGTCAGTCAAACTTGGTTTTCGTCTTTAATTTCGACTCTTTGGGTTAAACAAAAAAAGATTAATTAAAAGACATAAGCTGTCAAAATTAATTTAACGAGGGGTGTCTTAACTACTTTCCCTACTAACCAACTAACAATCTTTTTTTTTTTTTTATAAATACGAATGTATTTGTACTTTTTTTCTTTCTTTTCAATGTTGGAGGATATAGATAGAAGACAACAGTTGGCTATTGCAATAGTACAACCACAAATTATAGTATATGCGATTTGATAATGATAAATACATATTCAACTAACTAATTCGGTTATTAATTGCTCAATTAATTACTAAAAACGTTAAGCAACTTTATGAATTCGAAAAGATCGTAAAAGCAGATTAGTACATCACATAAACTTTAATATGATCGTAGAAGCAGACGACATATATACGATGATCCTATAACTTGAAGAGACTATCATACTACATTTAGACAAAAAAAAAATCTAAAAATATATGAATTTAGACCAATTTATTGTGTTCTGATTTGCTATTCGTTTATACAACGAGGTTCTGACATCCAAATTCTTTCATTTGTCAAAACCTACTCGTACACATTGTTAAAATGGTGAATAACATATGAAATGATCAAATAATGTTGTCTCTTTTTAGTCGCACAAAAGACGTATATAGTTAGAGTTTGGCGAAGCGGAACTCTTGTTTAATCAACGGTCGGATGTATTCACGGTAGCCGTCAGGAACCACCGAGTCATTGAGTGGATCCTTCAATGCTTCCTCGAACAGCTTTGGGTAAACGTTTCCATCGTAGCGGCCTAGCACAGAGCCTAAATAGTGGTCTGTGTAGTCAAAGGCATCCACCAAGGCCACTGCGTTTGGTCGGACCTGGGAGTAGAGTGACCGAAGCTGGTCGTTCGCGAGTGCAGCTTGTTCGGGAGTAACAGAGTGTGTTCTGAGGAAATCACCGAGGTGTTTGTGAAGGAGATAGAGTGCGTAGATGTAGCATAGATTCTTGAGTTGTTTCTTTACCCCTCTTCCTTCAATCTCACCCTCTACTTTGTCTATAAACCTGTGAATGTTCAAGTAAAGTTATAATTATGGTACGTTGATTAGTTTGTAAAATTTGGTGAAAAAGCTGTTTTACTTACTTAGAAACAACAATTAACTGGCAATGAGCAATAGCAGCCTCAACAAGTTCAGCCAAGAGTTCTGAGAATCCTTGCTCTTGATTCTCAAACTTGCTTAGATTGTTAGCACATGTAACAGCCATTCTCAAAGCCCTTGCTTCAAAAGCTTCCAACACCATATCAGGGTTTAACCAATCTTCAGCTGCATGCTCAACATTATAATTTAGAAAACAAATAGATATCACGAGTATGAATCTTCTGCAAGTATCCGTGAAAAAATAACCTTTTTGAACACCGGAACTGCATTGCAAAAGGTGTTTAGCTTTGCCCATATAAGCAGTTGTCCCTGAAGGAACCTTTCCGGAACTCAACTGTGAAACTGTCTTCATCAGAAATCTAGCAACCTGAAAACCAATTGTTTTGAAACATAACTTTAAAAGCGTAGGGGTTTGAAATGGCTCTTAAAAGTGTTATTCTTGAAGATGCATATGAATGATACCTGTAATTGCAACACAACATTGTCTCCTTCGTATGTGCAAGCAGGAACATATACAGCAAACAACTCTGGAAGGCCACTACACCACAAGTATCCATGTCCACCACATAACTTGCGGCATTCTTCAATACCATCCTTTAACCAACAAAAAAAACCAATTTAGCTGATTGTCAACTTATTTGAACAAGTTTAGCTTTGAAATCATACTGAAGTATGGATGTAAGAAAAAAGCATACTGAGGTGGCAGAGGTAGTCATAGACTTCAATCCTGCAGTGCATGCATGAGCTTCAGGCAATGTTGCAAAATCACTGGCCTCTAGTCTTTGTGTTACATCAGTGTAGAGCCATTTCAGCCACTCCCCTACAAACCGAAATGCATATGCAGATGCTAGCAGAGGAAACAATCTGTTTTGCTGAGTTTTATAATCAATCACCTGCCATTTATAGCATCATCAGTAAGTGGTCTCTATGGCCATGACCACCCGCAATCATGAAACTGGTTTTTGTATTCATGATCATCTATAGTAAACATTTTCTTTTATAGTTTATCTGTAGTGGGATCCAGACAGAGTACCTGTGTTTCAATTCCACCACTTTGTGAACCAAACTGCCTTCGAACTGCACTATACCGTGTAGCAATGCAGACTGCCCGAGCCAGCGCATTGGAAGCATTTGACACAATAGACTGTCTTACAAACACCATAGTACCATACACCAATTGCCTTGGAACATCTGATGCTACATATTTTCCTTCCCTTGTAACTTTAGACAGTCTAAAATAAGAAAAATGCAGAGCCATAAATAAGTTTCTTTAGGGATGTATAAGAGTATATGGTGAAATTCTTATTCACATATATGGACAAAGAGAGAGGACCTCATGAGCATTTGATCTCTAGGGATACGATAATGATCAAACATAAGAAAACCATTGTCCATAGAGTTATATGCTCCGTTTCCAAACTTCATTCCAATGTCACCAACGGTTATACCTGGGAGAGGAGAATGATCATCCAAACTTCGTAATTGGACGATGAATCCTAAAAAAGAGAAAGATCTTGTTAATCAATACTGTTGAAGTTTTAAGAAAAATAAGAACAAGAAACCCTTCTGATACCTTACCATGGACACCGTGGTCTTTGCCATTGGTTATAAGGCGAGCATAAACCACAGCATGAGTAGAAACTTTTCCTAGACCACCTGGCCAAAACTATATATCAAACAAAACAAAATTAAGATACACACAAACTTAAAGACTCAGGGATCAAACATATAATTGTATTACTTCCACTTACTTTGGATGATGTTTGAGTTGGACTGTGAATGATGAACTGATCTGTCTTAGGATCAAAAGTGGCGGTTGTCTCAAGGCCTTGAACGTTAGAGCCATGACCAAGCTCAGTTTGAGCATAACATCCAATTATCTGCAACTTATTAGCTAAAGACAACCACTTTTTCTGCTGTTCCTCTGTGCCTTGTCCTTTAATTGCAGGCACAAACATTCCCTATATATCCAGTTATCCACCCACAAAAATTCTAATGAAACAACCCAAAACGCAAATAGAAAACTTTGTGTGTATTAATATTACCCAATGCAGATCCAAGAAGCCAGGCTGATCCATGAAAGACCTCAATTTGATGGCCTCCTCATCAGAAAGACGAAGCTCATTGATTATCTTCCAAGCGTGAACGCTTTTCTTCAACGTGTTCTTGAACAACTCTTTCCTACTCATTACAGCTCTGTTGCGTTTCTCAAAAACCTTAACTCATGGCCATGCAAAAAAAAGATGCAAAATTCACACCGGAAAATAAAATAAAAAACAGAGAAAATGATGAAAGGAAGGTTAGGTAGAGGAGAATGGACTCACCGGATCAGTAGCGACGAGGCGGGAAACACGATTTGAAACATCGAAAGCGTGGCGGGAACCGGCCCAGACGAGCTTCATAGCGTCGACATCGAACTCTGCTTTGCTCCTCTCATCAGCTAGGTGATCAATTCCTCCATCCATTATTGTTAGATTCGAGCGAGTGAGTAAAATTAAAAAAAAAAAATGGTTCAAAAAGAAGCCAATGTTTGTCTTAAAGACACAAGTATAGAAGGAAGCTGCTCTAAATTAAAAAGGAGAGAATCGGTTTACATAAAAATGTAAGGAAACAGAGGATATTTTTCTATCTTTAGGATTTAAAGAAGAACAAAACATAAGTGGTTAGGATTTAGATCATCTCTACACATCATCATATTGTCATCATTTCGGTTTTTACATACTCTAAATTAGCTCAGCTACTTTTCAGTTTTTCTTTGTCTTCTTTGTCAACTTTACAATCACTTGAATATAAATACCCCATTAGTAGTGGTGAATAAAAAGTTTTCAACTCCAAAATGTAGTATAATGTTTAATTGAGGGGTAATTTTTGTCTACAAAGATGCACATTTTGTTTTTTTTTCTTCGATAATGACATTTTTTAGAAAATTTTGGGACCACAACTGTTTTAGATTGGTTGGATTACACTCAAATAACTCCACCAAATCGTGCATCAAATGTAAATGTTCACTACATAGTTAAGTGAGAGATATATTTTTGTTTGCTTAATAATTTTTATTTCGGTTAGAATTGTTTGTTGGATTTCCTATTTTTATTATTTTATCCATTTCTTTCGACCTTGCTAAAATTGCTTAAATGTTTGGTTTCCTATTCTGACTATAGTATTTCTGGATTAAATTGTCTTATTTTCCTTGTTCTTCTTTTATAAAGCTTTGTAAATATTTTTGGCCGGGTTAAAAATTTGTTAAATTTATTCTTTTCTTTTTTTATTTATTTTACATACTTTTCAATATTAACATTAACTATTAGCCAATTTGAAATTTTCTTTAATATGCAAAAGACTAAAATTTAAACATTTAAAATTATTAAATAAATTAGTTGTTTTTTAAATATAGAATTGAGATGTCCACAGAACATCGAGTTCTTCTAAATAAAATTGGGTAATCCATTTTTGAAAAATTAAATTCTAATATATCAAATTTTGTCAAAAATGTTTGTTTTAGGATTAAATAAAGGATCTTATCCTATTTATATATTAAAAAAAAAAAAAAAGAGTAAAGAAAGGATAATCCCAATGTTATCCGGCCTTGTGCGATGCATGACTCTTCCTCCATATATCGTCGCAACACGTGTCAACAAAGCATTGACTTTCATCTAATGCCTTTTATAAGAGGTGAAACGCTTGTCACTTTAGAAAAAAGCCTCTCTTGAAAACACTGAGATACTCTTTACTTTTTTTTGGATTCTCCTCTCTTAAAGAGAAACCTAAAGGTTGAGTAGAGATTAGGCAAAATTCTCGATCCCCAAATTGAAAAAACGATAACTTGTTCTTAGGGTTCACTCTCGATTCTTCTCTTCGATCATTGGCGATTTAATCGGTGATCGGTTTTTATTTTCCAGAGTCATCTCCGTCTCGTCATTACCGGCGTCTGATCGGATCATCGTTTTGTTCAGGCGAAATATGGTGGTGATCTCCCTGAAGATTTTGAATTCAAGACTTCTCAGATTGCTTCCGCTTGACTTTATCGCGATTTCGATTACGTGTAGACTTTCTTCTTGGCTCTGTCTTCGAATCCTGTGATCACCATTTTATCAGGGGTTTTCGATTTGTGTTTGATGGTCTTGTGAATAATCGTCTTTGTGTATATATATAAAGACTGGTGAATCAGGGGTTTTATCGGTTGGGAGGAGAATAGATTTGCTTTTTTTATTTTGTGTTTGATCTCTAGATCTTTGACTTGAGCAATATGTATATCGAAGAACTGACGGAAAGGGATGATAAGAATGGGGAGGAGAGATCGGTTGAGGATAACGTTGCTGATGGGGATAAGGCGACAGTGGTGAGGAGAGGAAACGTAATTGTGTTGACTACAAAGAGGGCACTGGTTGGTGTTGGAGCTCGTGCGTTGTTCTATCCAACTCTGATCTACAACGTTGTTAGGAATAAGCTCGAGACTGAGTTTCGCTGGTGGGATCGGGTTGCTGAGGTATAATTTTATTTGACTTTTGAGCTGGTTTATGTATATTCGGTTTACATTTTTTGTGTATATTGTGCTGCTTTGATGATTTGATTTGGGTCTCTTGTAGATACTCCTCCAATTATGTTATCTGGATTTGGTTATGTGTCTCTTACTAATACTTCTCTCTCATAATTTGTTTCTACAGTTTATATTACTGGGAGCCGTTCCATTCCCATCTGATGTTCCACAGCTGAAAGAGCTCGGCGTCTGTGGAGTGATCACACTGAATGAGCCATATGAAACTTTGGTTCCATCATCTCTCTACAAAGTCTGTTCTTTTTCCATCTTTTACCCTGGCCAACGTGAAAATATATACTAGTTCCCTGCCTTTTAGTTTCCTCTTGTTTACTAACCTCATTTGTTTTTCTTACTCTTATGGAAGTCTTACTGCATTGACCACCTGGTGATTGCCACGAGAGATTATTGTTTTGCTCCTTCCATGGAAGCAATATGCCAAGCTGTAGAATTCATCCATAGTAAGTGTACTTTCTCATTTTATCCACTGACCATTGTTATGAATCTTACTGTTGTCCCAAGCCTGTGTTCATTTGATCTCAAATTCTATTTTGTCTCGTTGAAGGAAATGTTTCACTGGGAAAGACGACTTATGTTCACTGCAAGGCGGGTCGGGGGCGCAGCACAACTGTTGTCATATGCTACTTGGTTTGTAATTCAGTTATTGCCAAAACGATTTGATCAAAGACACCTTGTTCACCCTCTGATCATATCTTTGCAATGCAGGTTCAACACAAACATATGACACCTGAAGCAGCATATGCCTATGTGAGGTCGATCAGGCCCAGGGTTCTTTTAGCAGCCACCCAATGGAAGGTATTTGACAAGGGTCACATATTTCATTATCGATGAATCAGAGTTAATTCCTTTATTTTTCTTCGTTTGTTCTTATGATTCTTGGTGTGTTTGCAGGCTGTTCTTGAGTACTACCATGTCAAGGTGCTGAATACTCAGAGTTGCCTAACTGGTGAAACTTCAGCATTGATCCCGAGAAATGTGAAGCAGGTTTGTGCTGGGAATGTGGTGGTGTTTGATGATGGGTCGATGGTGGTAGTGACCCACTCGGATATAGAGGGCTATGATGACGACTCACAGAGGCCGGTGAATGTTGCTGGGAATGAGTTATGGGCAGCAGCTGCAGATCTTAGCATGGTGTACCGGGTGAAAGTGGTGGGGCAGGCTGCGTTGGCAAGGATCTCGTGTCTATGGCTGGGCTTGCGTGAGGACCACAAGCTATCTGGGAAAAATCTTTCCATGGGAGGAATAAGCGTCGACATTTCCGTCTACTGATGATGATGATGCAGGTGAGTCTGCTGGCGAGGGAGTGAATATGCCTTTTTCACTGATTCTCTCCAGTAAAAAAAGAAGTCTATAAATAAAAAAAAGGGTCAAATTAGGTATAGAAGTAAGCAAGGGTTTGTAAATTTGGGGGAAAAAATACTTGGTTTTGTCGTCTGGGTATTGTAATTAAATACTACCTCGTCCCTCATTTGCCTTTGATGAGGAAAAACGTGAATTAGTAGTTTCCTTCTCAAGTATCCTAAATTTTTTTTAAGTCTAACCTTTTTTATCTGAATGTCACAAACAAGTAAGAGGGTTAAACTAAAAGTTCACGACACTGTAGGTTTATAAGAAACGAAATAAAACCAGATAGCTATGGCAGTCTGAACTTCTCCTTCTCCATATGGTCACTGTTGTTATGCATCAACTTCCATGGATTGTTGTGTGTTGGCATTAGCAGGATGGTGAGAGTTGGATGGTCCTGCTTCCATTGATTGTTGTGTGTTGGCATTAGCAGGATTGTGAGAGTTGGATGGTCCTGCTTCCATGGATTGTTGTGTGTTGGCATTAGCAGGATGGTGAGAGTTGGATGGTCCTGCTTCTTCCGAGTTCTTGTCCTTCTGGAGGATGATAGTTGTGCAGTTGTTAAAGGTTTTGGCGCATATAAGGCCTTGACTCCACAGGTGAATCCTAAACCTTCTCCACCACCTGCTCGTTAAACAAAATGTGATGATCCTCCAACACATTTTAGGATCAGATGATGAGTAGGATAGAGATATCAGTTTGATGTCTATGGAAGACTATTACCAATCAAAAATTGACGAACTTTTCATCTCTTCCTTGTGAAGTTTTGTAAACTCTTCACATGCCCAAGGAACATGTCCATCCGCGACCACCCTGGTCCCAGAAAAGCACATTTAACAAATCTAAAACCCATGACCCATCCAACAATATGGCACCCGACAACAATATATCACATTTTCTTATTCAAAGATAGGAGCATGATTAGGTAAAATATAGAAGAAGATACACATACGTTTGCTTTCTTATTAATATGTTCCATAGATACATGTATCGCTTTTGCTCTTTGCCCAACTTTGGAATACGTTCAATTCTCTGTGTATATTCATAGAAACCAATAAATATATTTAACGTGCATGATGATTTTTTCTTACCAATTTAAACAAAAACTAAGAAAATAAGCATGAGTTTTCAAATTAATATTACCAGGCGTTCATGAAGATCTAAAGCATCATCATCAGTTTCATTCTCGCTATCCTCGTTAGAAATTACTTCTTCAAAGGTCATTGGCTTCAACATGCAGCTTTGGTTAGTGAAATAAAACAGAGACAACACATTGTTACGTAAATCAAAGACATCAATCCACCTGCAATGTTCGGGAGTGATAGAACTGCCGGCTCTTAAGTCGCTCCAGTCTAGAAACAAAAGTAAGAATCTTGGTTAGTAAAGTATGATAAAAGATGATATGAAAATAGGAACATATCAATCACAAGAACATAATAACCCTTTAGTCTTGGACCGCTCTGCATTTAACGTTTTTCTCCTACTAACAGGAGGCACCATAGGTTCAGCAGATACATTTCTTGTCCCACTATCAGGAGGCACCACAGCTTCAGAAGACTCATCAACTAAGTTCTTTCTCCCACTTACAGGAGGCACCATAGGTTCAGAAGATTCAGCAGATGACTTCTTTCTTCCTCTAACATGAGGCACTACAGGTTCAGAAGACTCAGCAGATGACTTCTTTCTTCCTCTAACCTGAGGCACTACAGGTTCAGAAGACTCAGCAGATGACTTCTTTCTTCCTCTAACATGAGGCACCACAGGTTCAGAAGACTCAGCAAATAAGTTTCTTCTTTCACTAACAGGAGTCACCAAAGGTTCAGAAGACTCGTCTATTGATTTTTTTCTCGCACTAACACGACGCACCACAGGTTCAGAAGACTTAACAGTTGACTTTTTTCCCCCACTAACACGAGGCCGAGGCACCACAGGTTCAGAAGACTCAGCAGTTGACTTTTTTCTCCCACTAACACGAGGCACCACAGCTTCAGAAGGCTCAGCAGTTGAGTTTTGTCTCCCACTAACCTGAGGCACCACAGGTTCAGAAGACTCAGCTATTGTTGGCTGAGTCGTAGTTAAAATGTCGCTAGTCTTCTCGGAAGACTCCTCAAATAACTCTTTTCTCCCACTATCAGGAGGCACCACAGGTTCAGAAGGCTCAGCTATTACTGGTTGAGATGTAGTTAAAACGTCGCTAGTCTTCTCCGGAGAGTGAGCTCTTGGTGGTGATGAGACATTGTCCTCGTTCACATTAGCAAGTTCATTTTCTGTGCCACGAGGTAACTCGTCTGTCTCCAACTCCAAAAAGCGTGCATTAAGTCGCTTCACGAGACCTCTTTGTCTTCTTCTCCTACGTCTGCATAGTTTATGGTTTGGCTTTAAGATAAGATGATACTTAATCATAGCTAAAAACTAGAGTAAGGCATTAGAAACTTTACCGAAACATAAAAGGTTTCAACTGAGGATATCCCACATCATATTTTAGTACCTGATACCAAAACAAAAAATCATGGTGAGTTCAAAATTATGAGTAACATGAACTATATATAAACCACCTGAAATGTAACGTATGTATCAAGTTTCTTACTAACCCCAAATTTTAATGTCTCCCTTTTCAGATAAACATCAACTTCGGGACCATGATCTTCCGCTGCCCCCTACAAGAGGTAAAAAGTAGTCTTGTTACTCATAATTTAATGACAAAAACATAAAAAAATAATTATGTGGATGACTAAAAAGAACATACATAAAAGTCATAGTTAAAGGCGTCATGTGATGACTCCAAATGATCTCGCAAGCCCTGTGCACAAACATAAGACACTGTATGTTAGCAAAGGACTGAAACAGAATGAGAAGGAAACATTTTGAATACACACATTTTCACATTGTTAAGAATAAAAGATACTAGAATTTTAATTAGTTTGTGCCTACCTCGTGGCCTCCACATGGCATCATGCAAAATGGGCAAGAAAATTTTTCCACATCTGCATTTTGATACAGAAATGTAGATCAGTAGATGATAAATACTGTCAGAAGAAACACAACAGATTATGTAAGGAAACACCCAATTTACAAAATCTTACCTTCAGCTTTTAGTGTTTTCTTGTTTCCCACATCCCTATAGTTGAATCTTATTGTCACTCTTGAATTTGACCTAAGCAAAATGTATTAGTCTGTCATGAGCAGAGAAGAAGTAATCATAATCATATACTAGAAAATAGAAGAATAACCTAATTAAAATTCCACAAAAACAAAATTTCGTTCCAAACACTCCCTATATATTAAGTTAAGTTCAGAAAACAAAATATTATGTTTTTTTAGAAAATTTTCTTTGCAATAAAATTACTTCTGAAAGCATCAAAGCATTAATAGAATCTTACTTCTTTTTTTTCTTCGCTTTGATTATGTAGTTCAAACACCTTCGACGAAAATATGGCTGCATAAACAAATTAAAGAACACATGATTAACATATATAATAAAACATTACTGTAGATATAAAATACAAAACTAAAATAGGTTTTTCCTTTAATTACACTGTTTTCTAAATAGTAAAAATGAAAAACAGTTGTTACCACAGTTAAACAGAAAAAATAAAAATAAAGGAGGAGGATGCATACGTTGTTCTTTGAGCGAGCTTCAAGTTGTTTGTATACTGAAACAGGTTTGATGTACTTAATGATATTTGTATCATCATTGTCGTCATCGTCAGAGACCACTACCACTTCCTTCTCCGGTAAGGACTTGCTAGCCATCTTGCTTTGATTAATCTACGAGCTGTCACGTACGACCATATAAACATTAAATTAGAGTTTTATTATAATATGGAGGCAATGTTGCAATTACAAGAAACCAATAAAACATGTTGCATCATAGGCGAAAGAGCCATGAAATGCGATGACTAATCAAGGATGATGAAATTTAAAGCCAGAGAGTAGTTCTGGAACGAACCACAGGCCTTTGACCCTCTATAACGAATAAAGAATAGTGCAGTGACAAATGTTTTTGTTTCCCAATATGAAACATAACATAATCTGTGAGCATATCTTCATAATTTCAAAAAGTAATTAAAAAAAATTTCCCTAAACAAAAAATCTAATTATTATCAAAATCAAATTCCGAGTCAGGCAATATGCAAAAAAGAAAAAAAGAAAAAAAGGTTGAAGAATATATAGAAGCTGAATACATGTATAGAAAAATGGGATCAAATATGTATAGAAATCTCATCTTTTGATGTTAACTCTTCTCTGATTATGTTTGTTCTTCATCTCAGAACTACAGAAGTATATGCAACTCCACAGCCAAATTTTGAGAAGGTAAAAACTTATAATACAACTTCACAACTAGATTTTGAGATGGATAAAGCTTGATTGTAAATTTTGTAAAAAGAAAAAAAAATTGACTAAGGAAACTATAAAAAAAAATAGAAAACTAAAAAGAAAATAGATGATCTTTGTTCATGCTCACAAACCATAACCATCTACTAACGATGCAAACTTAATCTACATAAATTTCTTCTATCTTGAAACAAATACAAATGAGAGATTTTGATTTACTTTCTTGTTAGCGCAGCGAAGTGAAGAACAATTTATGTGGATGTCTCTATCACACTTTCTGGTTTTCCTTTCAATAGCTAAGAACTTCGCTTTTGGTGCTGTGCGGCGTGTTCCGGTGAAATCTATGTAGCATATTTATAGAGATGAATACCTCAAACCCTAAACTAATACACGATTGGACCTTAAATATAGTTAAATTTCATAATTTTTAAAATTAATTTGGCCCAATATAAATCTGATAAAAGCGTTTCATTTGTAAACTTTTTCTCTCGGATTGGTAACCATCTTAAATATATTTAGATTTAAGTGTTAAGATTTGCAAGAAAAGTTTAGTTAAAGCACATAAAATAGAAGGAGATCTGAAATTTCAATACAAAACCAAAGAATAGTTATACATAAAAGAAAAAGCAGAGGAATCAACAATCCAAGAAAATTCTAAAAGATCCAAATAGCATAATGGTTAGAATCAACAATCTCTTAAATACATACTAACCGTAATGTAATTACTTTACTTTATGAATTTTAAACCAATCTCGATGTTCTTTTTTCTCGATTCCGATCACATCTTTGCACAAAAAAAGAAAGTTAATTAGTTAGAAACATACTAATCTTTCTCGACTAAAATATCGAAATGATATATCTTCTGAAGAAAGGTTCACCAAAATAATACAGACTAAACCATGTATATTCTCCAAAGAAGGGTCAACATAGTGAATTTGCTCCAACAATTAAAAAATGTCATCCAGCTCCCGCCATTTTGTTAACAAACAAATTATTTATCAAAACGTTTTTAATTTGATAATTTGGTAAGATTTGCCGGGAAGAGCGCAGTGAGGTTTGACTTTCAAAGGGTAAAACAGTCAATTCAACGGTCATATTCCATTCTATATATAGAAGTAGAAGTTGCTCTCCTCTGTGAAGCGCGTAAAAGTGAAAGAAGAAGATGCGTCGATCGGCGAGCGCCTCCATTGTTTCCGACCAACTCTCACCCAATTCTCCGTCTCCATCACCGTCTCCGCCGCGAATTAAAACCGCAGACGATGGTCAGCTTCTTCTGCCTAGGTACGATCCCAACTCTCATCCCGGGAAGAAGAACAAATCGAGACTCAGATCCGCCGAGAACGCTATCCATTTCATTCCAATCGTACTCATCCTCTGCGCCTTGATACTGTGGCTGTTCTCGAATCCAGGTTTTTAAACCAATTCGATTGATGATGATGAAATGAAACCTTTCGCTATACTCTCCCGATGATTTGCGTTTGATTTGTTTTTTTGTTTCTTTTCACAGTAGCAATGATCAAACAGTGACGATTACAGAGTTTCATTCATATTTTTAGGTGCTTCTTCAGGGTCGAAGCTTTACTCTGTTCTTGTTGAGACTAATGTTAGCTTGTAGAAACATTGTATTATTCTTTTACATTATTAAATCACAGAGTTTTGTATTATCTTCTTTGAGGTTGTTTGATCATCTATTCAATGGAACATATGCTTTTAGATCAAAACGCCTACGAAGTTTTTTCAGATTTTTGAACCATCATAGAGAGGCTCACACTCAAAGTTTGTGTGTTCCAGCATTGGGCCAAGCTTCACTAACTTTGGTATGACGATATTGTTTCTAATGGAACACACTAGAGGATTGTCCCATTGCAGAAGTGCTCCAACTAGGTTTGCACGTACTGTCAACGGGAATGCTCTAGACCATCTCTCACTCCCGTATGATTCCATTGCTGCTTCAACTGATTCGTTCCCTCCATTGATTGAACTGGCAAGTTTATTAGCTAGAACAACCGAATCTTCCAAGGCGCAGCAGGCACCTTGCCCAAGATTTGGAGTCATTGGGTGCCAGGCATCTCCAACAAGAACCACTCTGCCTTTTGATGCTGGAGGAGCAATGCCAGGCCATAGCCACCGGTCTACAAGAGGAGTTCTGCTGATTGTTTCATCAGGTGTTGAATCGATGAGGTTTTGCAGATCTTCAGGCCAGGTACTAACCATCTCTTTGGCTTGTTTTTTTAGGATAGCTGGATCCGTAATTTTGGGCCCTGCATGTATCAAGTTTTATGATATGGGAAACGAAACAAGGAATTATCACAGGGGTATGTACGGAGGGGTGTTAAAATCTACCTAGAGATGGGCTGTTGAAACAGATGAACCAGTAGACTTTTGTTGCAGATACAGGTACATATCCAGCTCGAAGCCCTCTTCCGTATATGTAATTCACCCTTTTCTGAAATGGCTGTCCATTTGGATAGTACCCGAGGCCACGGAAAGCGCAATGACCAACATATTTCGGCTCACTGAACCCCATCCAAGTTGCAACTTTAGACCGAGTACCGTCACAACCAATTACAATCTATTCAAAGACATACATCATCAAATGAGCCAAGGAACATATCTTCAGATCATAATAGCTTAGTGCATCGTGCTGTCTAATAAGCAAAAGGTGCTCGAGGGAAAGGCAAGGCATCCATGTACTTAGCATAAAACATAATTATAGGCTCGTAGCCTAATGGAAGAGCTCGGGGAACAATACCTTTGCAAGCAACCGGGTTCCATCTCCAAGTTGAAGGAGAGTGTCACCGTTGGCATTGCTTTGTATACTTTCCAGTTTTGAGGAAAACCGAATGGCTTGTGGAGGAAGCTGGCTTGCAAGTGTTTCCAAGAGTACTCGCCTCTCCACTGCCCGAACTTCTTGGCTATACAAGACATATATGCATTGGTTAATCACACACATGCATTTAAATTCAATAGACGTCTCTATAAATTCAATAGACGTCTCTATATATCAAGAGTACAACTGGAATTTAAATTCAATAGACGTCTCTATATATCAAGCTTCACACTACCTTTGATCTTCGTCTTTGAATTTGAAAGAACGAAGCTCGCTTCCTTCTTCATTCTTCACTACCATCCTGCATAGCTGATCATACCAACACACTCAGGTAAAAGTAAAGGCAAGAACAAATTTCACATTTGTAGAAGACCAAATCATCTTTTTATTTTTTATCAATATGAGCAGAAAGAAACTGTACCCTTCAATTTCAAGGAACTGAGTTCGGAGTTGAGGCCCGACGGAGATGGCGTCAAGAACCCTCCAGCCATTCTTGAATAGTGTCAGGGATGTTCCTCCTGTCCGAAGCGACTCTGCCTGCTCTAGCACCACCGACCGGATTCCAAGCCTAACCCACCAACCAAAATCTCGGGTTCAGTGGGCTCATGTAAATTCATAAAAACCAATTTTTGTAATTCGTACTAACCGGTGAAGTGAAACGGCGGTGGCAAGACCACCAATCCCAGCGCCGACAATCACTACATTCTCCTCTTGGTCACCACCGCTTGTTTGGGCTCTGGTCAGTGCTAAACAAACCGGTTTTGATCCGGTCCGAACCGGAAACCATCTGTTGCTTTTGGTCAAGGATTGGAGAGGATAGCTCGAAAGCAGAAGAGACATTGCCATGGCCGCGCGTTTCAAGAAGTGGACTAGTGGATATGATTAGTCAATCAAATTTCAGCCATAAATAGTGTAGACTTAAAAACAATACAGTAATTAAAGATATTTTCTAAGTTGTAGTCAATATGAAGCCACGATTCAACACAAATATTTTGAGGGGAATATGTATTGGTCACATTTGAGCTTCGTTGTTTACAAAAAAGAAGCCAAGTGTTAATACAAGTGACCTATTTTGTCCACGTTGGCCAAGTATATATATAGGCTCTGTTCTCAATATGATATCAACAAAAAAACCTTCTGAACCATATTGAGAGAACTCTGTCTCTTTATAATCCTATCTATGTTAAGAGGAAGCAGGAACATATTTTCCTACATATCCAAAACCAACCACGAAGAAGGCTATTGACTGAAATAGAAGGTACACATAGAGTGTGTTCTTCCCATAGATGATGTCGTAGATTCCGCAGAACAACAGGTACGCTCCAACCAATAGCTCCAGCAAATGCACCCTGATTGCAACAGATTATGATATCATCAGATTACAATCCAACTCGGTTAAGGCTCCAGTTTGAAAGAAATGTCTTCTTACCTCTCTCTGAATCTGACGCTAGGTACTTGTGGAATTAGCTTCGTCTTGAGAGTATCACCTAATTTCTCTGTCACAACCCATTCTTGTACTCTTCCTGTTTCTAACAGCCCCATGACAAGAGCCTTTGTTCGAACCAGGGACATTGAATTCTCGAACAGAACCCAGAATGCCAAAAGGTGGATTGATCTGTTAACAAAAAAAGTAGTACGATATGTAACAAGTCAGAAAAAGATGAATTTTTTTTGGCTCAAGGAAAAGATGATAAGTTATATGGAAAGAGTAAGAGAGGATACCTTAGTCTACCAATTGCGATAAAGAGAGTGATTAAAGAAGGAAGATAAAACGCGGCCCATTTGGGAACTGTGACTTCTGGGAACAAAACAGTTGCTGGCAAGATAACACAGTAGAAGCAGAATGTGAGGACGTGCGCCACGATCTTCCGCATGAAGAAGAAGCTGTACAACATATACAACTTCTTCCATAGAGAAACATTTTCGTTTCTTATTATTTTTCCAGCCATTTTCCTGAATAGATTCGCAGGGCCACAAGTCCATCGATGCTGCTGACTACGCAAGGCATTGAAGGAGCAAGGTAACTCACTTTTTACCTACATTCAGTCGAAAAATGTTTCAAACACATAACCCAAGTATGCCAACAAAAGAGAGGAATCTCTTATCTTTACCTTGAGATCATCGATATATAGCAACTTCCAGCCTCTCAGTGTAGCTCGCACAGCTAAGTCCATGTCTTCTACTGTTGTCTGGTCATTCCATCCCCCTGACTCATTCAGTGCTGAGATTCTCCAGACGCCAGCTGTTCCTGTAATAGTTTCAGACAATTAAAAAAAGAAAAGCTACAATACCGTTGAAGATCAAAAATGAGAATGCTATAATACCGTTGAACCCGAAGAAGGCAAAAGTTGAAGATCCAACTTGCTGCTCTACTGTAAAGTGGTAACTCAGAGACATCTCCTGCAATCTCGTCATCATGCACTGATCCGCGTTCACTGAGATTATTATCAAAAGCAAAATCTCATGTACCAATTATAAATGTAAAGGAAAAATAAAGAGAGAGGTCTCTAAGGAATGTTACCAAACTCCCACCGGCCTTGTACAAGTGCTAACTTGGGATTGTGAATTAAGAAAGGAACAGTGCGGAGGAGGAAGTCAGGATCAGGCTGGAAATCAGCATCAAAGATAGCAACATAGTCACACTGCTTCACATAGCTATGCTTCATTCCTTCTCTCAGAGCACCAGCTTTATATCCGTTCCTGTTGTCCCTAATCTCGAACGTTATGTTTACGCCTTCTTTTGACCATCTCTCACACTCCTTTTTCACCAAATCCTGTTTCCTTCCATCAATGCCACATTACCAAAATGTTCAGGAATTAACTCTATCGCAACACAGAATCATAAGGCCGAAACTCAGGGCCTGAGAGAGAAAGGACAAGTGTCGATAGAGGTTAACAAGGACCTTACTGGCTGGATCTGTAGAATCATCAAGCACTTGAATTATTATACGATTAGATGGCCACGAGATTTTGCAAGCAGCTGCAATTGATTGCTCACAAACCTACCAAATACAGCAACATCCCACCAAATGAATTCGACTACAAACAAAACACTGGAAAAGATAGTAGCTGCTTTGCTTTTTACCTCTTTTTCATTGTACATGGGAATTTGCACAAGAACCATAGGGTAGGTAGCAGTGCCAAACTCAACATCATCCTCCATAGCTTCCCATTTGTAAACCTTCTCTGGTTTCCTCTTGAACAACTTGACATACAGTACGACAATGCCCATGTACATAACCTCGACGAAGAGCATGACAGACATGATCAAGCATAGAGCCACCAGGAACTTGAAGACAGGAACAACAACAACAGCCCTTGTTTTCTCCCACCATAGTCCAATTCGAGCAATGATATCTTCAAACGTAGGAGCGGATTTGAGGAATGCCTCTGATGCTGTAGAACTTCCAACTTGAGACTTCAATGAGCAGTAAAAGAGAAGACGATTAGTCCCTCAAGTTTAATTCATTTTGAAAGACATCTGTAACATACATTCTTGAACCCGCAAATCTAGAGGAGTAGAGAAGACAAACAAGATAAAATATTTGGTATTTCAACACATTGATTGGATCCAGATCTAAAGCAATGTAGTAGGCAAGAAAGACGAAATGGGTATTCACAATTTTAGTGAAATCCAAGTCAAAATCAACAGTAACCCAAGAGAAAAAAAGAAGAAGAAAGATCAAGCCTTTGTAAAGAAAAGTCCAAAATTGAAGAAGCATTAACGTCATCGGAAGAAACACGGATTATAAAAATGGGAAAAAAGAAAGAGAGAATCAAAAGCAGTCGCAAGTAACAAGCAAAATGCAGCATTCGTCAATGGGGTGGGGAAAAACGAACGAACCAGTGAGCGGAGAAGAGAGGAGAACGTGTCGTGAGGAAGACGGTGGAAGGTTGGGAGAGGAGACATTGAGAATTATCTCTTCCACGAATAGTCTTCTGCTTCGTGGGCGACGAAGCTCTCTCTCTGTCTTTCTCTTTGTTTCTCTCTCTAGTCCTCTTTGGAGTCAAAACTGGATATTTTTTTCAATCGGCCAAGTGGGCTAAGCTAAGCTCTTCGTTGTCATTATGTTTATTCTTCAAACTCTTTGTTTTGTTGTCAATTATATTAAATTATTGGTTACAATATTCGTTGGTGGTGGGTATCCCATGTTTAAAATTATGGTTATGTGCCACTGCCAACCAATTAAAAACTGATAACTACTTAACATGGACCACGTTGCTCTTTTACATAAATGACAATTGACAAAAACTATATAACAAATACTTATTTTACAATTTTTGTACACTTAGAAAGAATTCTCAAACAAACCTTACTATATGTATACAAAATTTGCAAAATAACAATAATATTGATAAAATTTGCATACGAAACCTATGAAAACTATATGGAAAATATAATTACCCCGAAACCTTTGTATCATTAGTGTCAGAGATGTCTGATCTAAACCATGATTCGTTTTTTCTAAATAAAAAATAAAAAAGAAAAAGAGAATTCATATACTATATATAATAAAACCAAATAAATCCAAAGAACCGTTTAAGAGCGGTCGTCAACTCGTCATGCACTTTTGTGATCTTCGCAAAGAACTTAAGACTTGTAAATTAATAAGGTTATATATATGCATGGTCTTTCACTTTTGTGCATTTTTTTTTAACCGATCTTCAATTTTTTTTTTGTTTTTCCTGGTTAAATTGCCTGAAATCTTGAAAGAGAGGATTCAGTTCAATGATTTCAGTATGCTTAATCCTTAATTTTAATTAGGATTTTAGTGGTCAGACTAAAGAAACCGAGAATGTTTTTATCATTCTCATACATCATATTTTCATATTGAGATTACTGAAATTGTTTTCTATCTATCATTTCTATAATAGTCACAATTTCACATAACTTCATGCAATCACTAATTAACTTTTCTCAAGAATACAATCAGCATGTAGATATATAAATATATGAAATCAAAGAGGTAGAAGACAATAGTATATATTTCCTTATTTTGGTCAGAGGAAATTCTAGAAGAAAAACTTTTATACATCTTATATTTTCTGAATTCTAAAAATATGTGACACTCACTAATATTCATCACCGGATGAATCAGAGTGTATGTAACTAACAAACATAAATCTTGATCTTAAGTTCTTAACCATGACACGTAAATAGAGACGTTCCCGGCCTCAAAAACAAATAGTCCAACAGTGAGCAGAAACCTCATAAAACCTAGCAATGGCAACAAAAAAAAAAAAGTATATATAGTTTCTGATTAATAACCTAATATATTATTATTCTAAAAGATTGACATTATAAAGTAGCTCGAATACATGTATATGCATGATGCATGGTGAGCATTTTGGTTTGGAAGTGATCTTTAGTTTGGTTTATCCGGTAACGGAAACGGAGAAAGAGCAATATACTAAGTATTTGTGATTCATTCACGTTCTATTCTAGAGAAACGCCTACCCTACCAATTAAGGGGGGGAGGGTCCTTTGTGACACTGACTTTTTGTAGTGATTTGCAGTAAAAGGTGAGAAGAATATGTAAAGATGAAAAAAACACTTTTAACCCACCAATAATACTACTCTTTGACCACTCTCTCTTCCTTTGACCATTCTCTCTCTCTCTCTCTCTCTCTCTCTCCCATTTACCACTAGCTAGCCTCACACTAACCCGAGCACCTTCCGAACTCCACATTCTATCATCAACGTAAAAGACAACTTTTTAACTGCATGATATTAAATGATTCATTAATTACTTCATGCCAAGAACATCCTGCATGTTTGATATAGGTCTATACTTTATATGCTAACAAATGACGTTACAAATCAAGATTCATATATTTACATATCTACATCTTCTACCTAAGTAACATATTCATCGACAATTAACTAATAGTCTAGTCAATATGATTATCAAGGTGGACCTTCTTGACGATTGTGATTGTTATGGCAAGACGAAGAAGAAGAAGCCAAAGCAAGAATGGAAGTTGCGAGTTGATTAATGGCGTCCACCAAACCACTCATACCTTGTCTGTTTATATCCGCTTTCGACTCCTCCATCTTTAGTCTCCTCTCTTGCAGCCTCATCACTTCTTTATGCCTCATCTCTTGTCTCTCCTCACTCTCTCTTATTACTTGTGCGATCACCGACGCGCTCCTCGATATTGCCGCTCCAACCATAACATCCGCGTCCTCACTGATCTCTCCTTGGGCTGTCGTTTCTCCCGGAGGCGTTGTTGTCCTCCTTCGCTTCGCCCCTGATGTGTCTGAAATGAATACTCACTTGTTTCAGTCTTTTCATCGAGCAAAATGCGGGGTTTACTACTATTTTATTCTCTAATCTTACTATACTCAAAAAAATTGTTAAATCTAGGGTTTCATTCTTTTCTTCGTTGATAATATAGTAAAGTTTGGTTTTTAAAGTATATTTGGACTGACTGAGACAAGTTAAGATGTGGGTGGTACTTGTCGAAATTTAATTTATAAATCTGAAATAAAATCTAACTTTTGGGGTCATTTAATTATGAGTTAAGAAGAGAGATAAAACGGAAGGTACCTACCTACTGTGGGCTGTATAGGCTCAGCGTGAAATGTGAACGGTGGAGGATGTGACAAGACTAGAGGTTGTGGCGGCGGTGGCTGAAGAGATAAGACAATAGTAGTCGGGATTTGAAGCATCTGCTGAGCCATCACCGGAGCTACAAATCCTTGGCCACCGTTACCGAGTGAGGAGGAGGAGGAGTATGGAAGAGTCTTTTTCTCGACAAGCTCAGCCAACGCTTCGTATATCTGAGACAACATATTAGTCGGCAAGCTCCTCTCTTTCCTCTCACTCTTCTCCATCTTCCAGTACGACGCCGGAGGGGAAGAGCCGGTGTTAAAAGATGACGATTCTATTCTCGATCTCTCGTACTCTCTGATCTTCTTGTAATCTCTCATGAGATTGTCCCACTTGTCGTTGCACTGGTTCTGGTTTCTCTGACATCCTCTTCTCCAACTATACTCCTCTATCCACTTCCACCGGAGCTCCGAGCTTTTGTTCTTGTTTTCTGGTTTCTTCTCCGACCGACGCATACGTCTCTCCTCCTCCATCTTCTTGGCTTCTATGAGCACCAAGGTCTCATTCACCGTCCAGTTTCCTTTCCTAAACTCTCTCGTAACCTTCTCTGCACCACCCGATGGATCAGCCATATGTGTGTCTCTTTTTGGATTTACCAAGAGGTATGCGTAGCCATCCGTGTGTGTCTTTGAATCTTGAGAATTCAAGAACTAGAGAGAGAGAGAGAAAGAAATAAGTGTTGGAGAAAGGGGAGAAGAAAGGGATGATGATGAGCTAAGTAAGACCGGTCAAAATCTTTTGTTTTGTAGTACTAAGATTGTCGCCAAGTTCGAAAAGACAGTGCTTGCAATAATGAGAAATGAAAATAGAATAGTAGTGATGCTTCTCCCTCAACTTAATAGTTAATATATTAACACCTTTTGTTTTACCCTTTTCCTGTCTTATCTATATGTTTTATCTTTTCTAGTTTGTCAATGGGAGAACTCTCTCTACAACGGATTTTAAGCTTAGAAAGCAATTTTCAAATCAAACATTCTAAGCTTACTTAAGTATTGGATTAGTTAATGGATAATCTTCTAGTCAAGCTTCTCCCTGGTCTGTTATTAAGTAGTTTGGTTAAGTTTTTTGGATGCGTGATTCTCACTGCATGAGCCGTATTCAACTAAATATTGGTGAATTGTCATCAATGATATATACAAAGATGCCAATGCCCAAGGAAACGAAAGAATTGGTTAATGAGTTTCCCAACTCATACATCCCCGACAACTATTTCTCTTACTATTATATCAGAAGAGGCTGAAAAGAGAGAAGTACTATGATCCAAACACAAGCAGAGAGAAATATCATATTATAACATTCCAATTTCCATATCCATTTTTATGTCATGAATTCCACATCAGAAGGAAAATAGAGAGAGAACGAAGATGTTCGGTTGAATCTTATTTATTCAGATCAGAGAAGACCACCCCTAAGAGCAAGAACCAAATGAAGAACGGAGCCACCCTCTATGTTGTAATCTTTGGCCGTTTTGTCATCAGCAAGCTGTTTTCCCGCATAGATGAGCCTGAAATATAACCACAAAGATAATCAAACTAAATACATATCTGTAGCAGAGTTGTATAGTGACTCTTAAGAAGTGTATGGTAACATATGCAATACACAGCAAACAATATCACAAGAAACAGAACAAAACTCAATTGAGGTGTAAATGCACATGAACAACGAAAAAAAATCTTGAAGTGATCAGAGGAAAAAGTGTTTGATACCTTTGTTGAACAGGAGGGATGCCTTCTTTCTCTTCAACACGTTCCTTGATACGATCAATAGTGTCGGTTGGTTCGATATCAATCTCGATTTCTTTTCCAGTGAGAGTCTTGACCTTGATCATGGTACCACCTCTGAGCCTCAAGACAAGATGAAGAGTAGACTCTTTCTGGATGTTGTAATCAGCCAAGGTTCGGCCATCTTCGAGTTGCTTACCAGCAAAGATGAGCCTTTGTTGATCAGGTGGTATACCCTCTTTGTCCTGAAAACCAAACAAAAGCAGAGCTCAGCTACATCACAACACAAACTTACAAAAACTATTTAAACCAGCCTACATCTAGATTAAAGATCGTTAACAATTAATTATACATCCTCGCAAAACCTCAAGCAATTCAAATCAATTACAAACAGGTTACTGCTACTCGAAACAATCCTACTTCGATCGGCGGAGAATAAATCAGATCGCTTCTCGAACAAACACAGAATCCGGTTAAGAACAAGTAGATATATTCAGAGGAAGTAAACAGTAGTTGAGAGGATAAAGACGAAAAGAAACCCTAGATAAACCTGGATTTTGGCTTTGACATTGTCGATGGTATCGCTGCTCTCGACCTCTAGGGTTATAGTTTTTCCGGTGAGGGTTTTGACGAAGATCTGCATCTTTTTCTTGTTTGGCGACTGATTAAAATCTTCTCCTTGGCTCTTCTCTCTCGGATTTCAGAAGGACGATGCTGCTGGTTTTTTTTATGTATACATTACATATATATATATATACCGCTGGCAGGAGGGTCTCGAACTGGGTCAGCGTTTAGACTACGCCAACTTTTCTCTTTTAATAATCATGTTGACTTCTTAAAGCCCAATGTCTTCGTAATATTAATATTTATTTAGCCAATTGTCGGTTTAGTCATTAAATTCTCGGTTTATGGTAAATTGGTTTGCATACAATTACACCCCATCACTGAATAAAAAACCAATGTAACTGCACAACACAGATTCCACTATGTAAGAGAATATATGCTGCACAATACAGATTCCACAAGATATAAATAGAATCGTATGTTAGCGGTAGTTGTGAAAGAATCACTCCGATTGAAAATAAAACTGTAACCATAGAAAAGAATAATATTTTGTCTCATTTTAAGAATCTCTCACACTCATCATATTCTCCAACCACTATACACTACTAAATGGAAAATCTAGCCGCAGTATCATCTTCGCCATAAATATTTCTCCTCTACATGTATGTATATAATGAAAGTGCTTTACTACTATTACTACTACCACTACATTAATTCGAGACAAGTAACAAAAATGGCCAACTTCCTTTGTAACTTTAGACTCCAAAGCTTGGGGTCTCTAGTTCTACATATGTTCGAGTGATCCACCTTTGAGCCTCTCCATTCTGGCTTGTAGACCGGACAATGCTTTCTCATCCATTGGGAGAACTACCGGGTGTTGGTGTGGACTCTCTGGTCCCATTTGGCTCGTGTGAATGCTCTGTTGGTTTATTGATAAGTTATCGTTTGTTGGCATCAGCGGTTTGCTTACTGGCTCCAGGGTTCCTGATGAAGCCAGTTGCATGTTCTTCATCCTTTCTCTGATTGCATCTAGCGTCCCAGTCATCACTGTCATAGATGTTTTTCTAACAGATTGAATAAAACACCGCAAGGAAGTAAAAAAAAAAAAAGAGAAGGACAAGGATCTTGGAAACTACCTCCAGGATTCATGTTACTGGCTCGGATGTCGTCGGTGAAAGAATCAGATTTATGGTTCATCAGAGGCTTCACATCTAAAGAGGACAAGGAAGGAATATCAGGAGATGGGAGAGCTAAGGAAGAAGGAGGAGGAGTTGACAACGGTAGGCTTGAAGGTGTTCTTCCTGCAGCTGCGTTCTTCTCAACCTAAAAACCGATTGCAAAACTTCAAAACACAACAAGCGAGCTATGAAGAAATTATAAGAGAAGCCAGGAGCTTTGTTACAAACCTGAGCCAAGCCGTCTCTAATGTAAGTACGAAACGCTTCACTAGCATTTTGAAGTTGGGAGAAGATATCAACCTTCAAGCATTGAAATGAGTTTGTTAGTGAATACAATTTGGCTTGAATGGCCTAGTGTTGATGAAGGACAGGAGAGACACACAGACTTGATATGCAAAACCATATCTATTACCTTCGGATATGACTTAGTGATGTGGTAGAGGTCGTAAAGACCAATTGTGGAAGTTTGTTTGTCCCCAATTTTCTTAAAAATAGCTCCAAGTTCTTGCTTCAACTGAACATCAGCAGAATTTGAAGGCGGTGAAGGATTGTTGGCTGTTGAATCTGTCCAGTGGGTTTGGCCCACAGGACCTGTTGCAGTTAACATTCTTGCTGCAGCTAAAGTCTGCAAGTATTTAAATAGTTACTACCAATGCCATCTGGATTTCTCAAACCCCAGTAAAATTCTCTTGCAAAATGTAAGTACTTTTTTCAAATGTATTATTCAATTAAGTAATTTAGTACACATATAATCTTTCAAGTTCAATATCATGCGAGGTATTACAGCAAATAGTTTGGATGCGCTCTTTGACCAAACCCTCAGCTTCAACAGTTTGTCAAGAATTCTGGACAGGAAGTTAGAAGACTAAGATCTCACCTTAAGGTTCGGATCGATGTAAGTGAGAACGATGTAAGCGAGAATGATGTAAGTTAGAAGACTAAGATCTCACCTCAAGGTTCAGATCGATGTAAGCGAGAATGATGGGTTGTGGCCTCATATCAATAGGGACAAGAGACAAGTGGCCCTTGATTGCGGCTCCCCGGAGCTTTACAAGTTCATGTAGAACAGTTTTCACCATCCTCAGAGGTTTATCATCTGCCCCAGCTCTTCTCATTGGAAAAAATGCCAACCGATAACAAAATGAGAATGAATTAGTAATGGCAAATACAAATTTCCACATAATAAACAGACTAAGATTTGCAAAATTTGTAAGTGTATTTAAGGAAATGTACCTCCTACGTATCTCTTCCATTCCCAGCTCTTGCAGATATACATGGATACTCTGAAGTAGCCTATCAAGATCAACTTCATATATGGTGCTTTGGAGGAGCTTAACATGAACAAGCAAAATTATCAGATAAACAATACCAAACAATTTGACGCTTTGATTTTAGCAAGTAGGAAAGGCACGCCAAAATAGAAAGCAGGGCTGGAATGTAACAGCTACTTAAGTTATGCTAAAAATGATTGTCCTAAATACATTTCGTAGAAACCATACCTTTGTCAGTTTAATAAGGCATTTAACTACCAAATCAGAGAATTTCTGATTCCGGACAGCATAAACTTCGGCAGTAGCAGGTGAAGGCCATCTAGATGGATCAAGAGGACGTAGCAAGCTAATAAGAACCACAAACGATGATGTTCGATCTGCATTATCCTAAATTTAATAAAACAAGAAAAAAGTGAGGAAGGAGAACTGCATAGCCACATATGATGAAAACCTTTAGCATGAGAGGAATATCTGACCAGGATCTTAAGCATCAAAACATTCAGAGCTTTCAGAAGTTGGCTGCCATCTTCCATACGTGGAACTCTTTCATCCAGAAGCCAAAGTAAGAGCTCTGTTATAAGGCTTTCAAGAGTCCCTTCTTTGACTGCATGGGCAAGCTTCTTATTTTGGAATGTCTGCAACAATACATACTCGTGAGTAGTGGGCTAACAAGAAAATAAAGAAGAGCAGCATCACTAATTCAAACAGAGTTACCTGCATAAGTGTGTTAAGAACATATTTACACGACCTCGATGAAGCTCCCATTAAGCTAACATCAAATGTTTTGGCAACCTAACAGAATACACAAATAATTAATTGGCTGTCAGCAAAAACTATTATTGGAAGTAGTCATTCAAGGACAATGGACAAAAAAGGTCTATCAGGTAAACCTTATTTGCTAAGCATGAAACAAGCCCATCTGCATCCTTCACAAGTTCATCAATTGCACTCTCTTCAGGATCATTAGAAGCCTGTGCCAACTCATGACACACAACTTTCATCCCTTCAACCGACTGCGACACATAAAATTAAAAGAAATTGACACACCAAACTAGCACTTGCAAGATCTTCAATTATGCATCACACCCCCATCCAACCAGATCAAACATATCAAGTATTCTAAGGACCTTAAATAAGTCTTTGTTACTGACTAGATAACAAAGTTACAATAATAGCATTATCAAGTAATAATTTATGCTATTACCCTAAAACAGAAAAAGTTACTTCATAACAAACTAAACAAATGATATCAGGTCAGATACCTGCTCTGGAGAACCAAACATAATGATGTCCAAAGCCTCATTCCAGTCTGTAGGGCCATTAACTCCAGCAATTGACCGAGGTACTGGGTTCCTCTCCAGAATTTGTTCTGAAATACCATAGTTTTGCCTGGGAGAGCAAAAATATGAGTTGTGTATAGAAGCCGCATTAACACCAGGAACTTATAGATATGCATACCTTGGAAATAAAGGACCAGGGACTATTTGAGAAAGGTCACCACTTTGCTCTGCCCCTTCAGGACTGAAAACAAACAGAAAGTCATAAATTATAGACAGTAAAAAGTAAACACGTCTTGGAATTCTTTCTGTTTCCAATCACTAACAAAACCAAAATTAAAAAAATTTTGTGATTCTAAAATCCATTATTGGGCCCTGGATTTATGTGATTTTCTTTTTGGCTTCCACTTTTAGCTTATTGCTGATGCTAAGTACAAATAAGCTGCAACCAAAAAGTCTTAATGTGGTAACCTACGCACCTGTTTTCTCTAACAGAACGCCTTAATGCTGCTCGTGCTTCCCCAGGCTTCCCTTCTCTTCTTTTCTCCATTTCCTTGTTCTGATGCAGGCAACAAGATGAAAACAAAACTCACAGATACAAGACTGAAGCAGAAAAATTGATCATATTTTGAGCTTACTTTCCACTTAAATCTATCATCAATCATACTCTTTTGAGCATCTGTAAGCTTCCCAACATATTTCCAGATATCCCCACCTGCAATAACAAGCCAAACAATGAGAAACGAGTGCAAAATTCGTTTCAGAATCATCATTAGGTCCAGATTATTATGAAACATAGACAAGCCAAAATTGTGCACTTATGACTGCGAGACATGGCATGTGTTATTAAAATTCCACTATAACTTTGTCAAAGCTCATAAATTTCATGTCTTACCAAGAATCTTATAACCAGTAGCCATGGTGTTCAAAGCGGCTTTTCTGAGTTCACCATCTCTTTCTGCCGTCAAGCTTGCAACCATATTTAAGTATTTCAGAAGTCCACTTATCTGCTTAGAAAGGCATATTAGAATTCAAACAGAACAGGGACGTCAAAGAATTAGTCAAGTCTTGCGACTACCTCAGTTCCACAAGTCTCGAGTAGATATCCTATAAGATCAGTACATTCTATCCTCGTCCGGTTGTTTTTGGAACGTAAACCTTCCAAAATATAGGGATATGTCTTTGCCACAGAATATGCTTGGATAATCTGCTTCATCAGCTCCCGCATTTTTTCTCTTACTTTTTCAATGTTATGCCCCAACTGGACCAAGGAAAAAGGGTTAAATAAAAAAGACCAATCTTTTTCAAAAACAGAAAGATAAACGGGACCAATCTTATGAAGAGGCCAACACCATAGGAATTTGGATTAATATCAGTCTAACCTTCTCCGCCAAACAAGGCAGAAATATCGCAGCTTCTGCTTCTGTCATGCAGTATTCTTCATCCCTCAATGTGTTGAAAAGTTCTGGAAGAAACTCAAGCACCTAAATTTACACAGAGCAAATGAAATTTCATTATTCTTGCATAAAAGCAGTGTCCAACATTAACTCCAACAGCAGAATAAACATTACAAATTACCTTTAGCAGACAGGTTGTGTTGGATTTACAGAATTGCAATACAAACCACCTGAGAAGTATATCTAATACTTCTATAATATCCTTTGAAACAGATGGAAGTGCCTGCGGTGAGAAGGAAAGCAGAATACAATAAAGAGAAATAAATAATAAGAAGATCTGGCAGATGAATGAGATTCCAACACAAGATATCCACATTCTAACATAAGATAGCTGTTACCTTCTGTAAGATTTCAAGCCCATCTACTTGTTTCTTGAAGTCGGGACTTAACAATCGTTTATGCAAGTCTTCCCTAAAAAATTTCATCATATCATTCTGCACCAACCAGGCAACTTTAATTACAACAAGATCTTAAGGCAGAACTCATTTAAACCTCTAGAGAACAGACCTCAAGATCCTGAATCTGTTCTGGTCGCAGCTCCTCAAATTTAATTCTACGAACCACCACCCTCTCCCTGTCCTCCTGCAGAAGAAACATACACCAAAAAAACATTTTATCATCCTACACGATACCCATACAAGTATTTTATATAAACCCTTTGGAAAACTCATTCCACCTTATTGGAGTCCTTAGTATTTAGCAAAGCCTGTGACTGGATAGCTATATCATGGACAGACGTAATATGACTTGAACCCTTTGTTGGTACGGCTCTCTTCACAAACACAAAGAAAAAAAAACAAGTCAGATGTTAGAAATTGTATACAAAAAAGTATTGTTAAGAGATAGAAACTTACTGATCTGTTTCCTTGCTTCAAGGTGCCATTAGAAGTTGATTTTGAAATCTTTGAAACACCTTTAGACACTGGCCCTGCCATAGCTTTTGATGGTTCAAATGGTTCTGAAAACAACATCATTAGCTCTATCAGAAAAAGCATACGAAGAGGAGAAAACATAAGCAGACAACCAGATCATAGGAGAAAACATAAGCAGACAACCAGGTCATGAAGAGTTTTACCTTGAACAAATCCTGGTCTAACTTTTTCAAGCACAAGAGCTAATGCTGGGCCTTGGATATCTTTGAGATTCTTTTCAATCTGAAAAAAATCCACACATCTAATCAGATATTGAGTTCTAGCACTGAATAGAACAAGCTAACCCAAGAATATATACCGTTTCTTGTCCACTGACTCTCAAGATCTCAGAAATGCATCCTTCGGCTGCTTTTCGCACATCTGCTGATTTGTCCTGGAATAATTCGTTGAAGCATCACAAATTGAAACATTTACAAAGAGTCGTAATCACTGTTTAAAGCTGATGAGGCAGTATAATAGTCTTAGATGAATCACCGTCATTGCCGTGCTTGCAGGTTTTAGTAAATGTATAGCATCGACAAAGTCACTTAATCCAGTAAGCTGTTTTGTCAACCAATCAAAAAGATCTTTACGACCTTCTGCTCCCATTTTCCCATCTGTTAGGGCTATTATAATGTAAGGAATCTGCATTAACAGAATATAATTATTTTCAGTTGACTAAATTATATCAAGCAGAAGACATGCCTCAAAATGATTAGCACCAACCATTTTGTCAAGATGCACAGCACCAAGCCAAGAATCAAGAGCAGCCAAGGTGCATTCTCTCATGTGCTTCTTGTTGTCACCGAGGCATTTCAGAACATCAGACAGAATTCCCTGAAATAGTATCTCACGTATTTGGTAAAACTGGCAGGCAGTGATATTTTAAAGAGTACACATCGTTTACAATGCTTGACGTGTATCACCAACCTTGCTCGCCTTCTCGACAGCTGGTCCCATAGCTGCTGCAACACCTCCAATGGTAGTCAATGTTTGCATAACAAGATTTTTGTTACTATCCAACAGTCGTCCTCGTAGACCACCAAATAATTCTCCTAACGAACGTGACAAAAATGGTGCATATAACAATAAGATATCAAGACTTAATTTTGGTATGGAAAATCTAATGTATGGGAAATATTCTGATTTCATACCAGTTCCAGTTGGTTGGATACGTTTATTAGCCTCTTCAAGAATTTTATTGACAGCTTCAATTGACTCCAAACGCATCTACAAAAGTTTAATCGACTCAAATTTAACTCTACACAAAAAGAATGTTAGGCTTACACAATAAAAGAATACTTCCAATTTAAAGAGCACCTTCCAATCAGGACTCTCAAATCCCTTAAGAAGACTAGGGGTAATCTTGCTACTGATATCTTCTCTAGGTAAGCTATCCAGCCCTCCACCAGATGTTGATGTTGAAACTGACGTCTTAACAACTCTCTTTGGAGCCGCAGTCCCCTGAAGAAGAAAATATAAGTACAGTAGAAAAAATTAAGAAATCCAAAAATCAAGGTAATCCAAACAAATGTACCTCGAAAGGGTTTTTCTCATATTCAGTGTCAAGTGCACTTAGTAGTGCAGGTTTGACATCAGTAAGAAACCCTTTAATGTCTGCAAACAGAATTGACAGAGTTTGATTTAGTGTTAAGATATGTTATTCTACCAAACATAAGTTAGACAAAGCTGAAGCAGGTTAAAGGAATTCGTAGCTACCTGGACCAACAAACTTGTGTAAAGCACCCAAGAGTTTAATTGTAGCATTTCTGGTGGCAGCTGTACTAGACTGTAGCCCAACATCCTTACAAAAATCTATTAAATCCTGCCAAATGGACAAAAGAATCTCCTTGAGTCATAATGTAAATAACCTAGATACTGCAGTTTAATATACAGGGAAATCAGGAGCTGCGAATTTCCAAGAAGTAAGAACTTCAAAACCTTAAGTTTTAAAAGTGAAACACCAAAGTCATCAACTGCAGAAACCATCCATAACAAGCCTTCACTAAGAACCTTCGGATTCTTGTGCTCTTTCGTGATTTTGAAAAGCTACAAACAAAAGCCATATATGTCACTATGATCATATTACAAAAAAAAAAGAATTAAAGAAAGTTGACCCAACCAGCACTTACCCTCTCGAAAACAAATCCGGGACCAACTGCTTCGCAGAAAGCAGTAAGGCACTTCATAGCAGAGGCTCGTGTCTTTATATCTGCAACTCGTTCACTAGTGCCTAGTGAATTAATAGAAAAACTCAGGCAAATTAGCTAAGAACTAATTCATAAAAAATATAACTGACGTCAGAATACAGCATTCATCAACTGAAGATAGCTTTTACTTCATATGATACTAACCCGTAATACAAAGTACGACACATTTCTTCGGAAACTTCGCCGCAGTCGAAGATATGTAAGTGATAATTTCAATGACCTGTTGCTGAACCTGCATTTTCAGTAATAAGGTCATGTACTTTTAAAAATATTTGGGGGAGGGATTAAATCTAAAATATACGAATAAGAAGATTTTTAGATAGAATAACAAGCATACCTGCACATTTTTCTCATTCCAACCGGGAACTGCACACAACAGCCGGACCAAAATTTCCACTGACTTGTCTAGTTCTTGCAGACCTTCTATCTCTTCCTTCAAAGCCAAAGTTGCTGCACGGCAGTATAATGCAAAAAAAAAATCGCCAAACTGATAAATACTTTTAAATAGGAAGGGCTAAAAAAGAGATGATGTGACATGTGCTAATGCAGTTTTAATCTGAAGCAATAAGAGGTAGCATGAATAAAAAGTTAATTCAGGAACCTTGCGCAACAGAATTACCCTAATTATAATGACGTTTGATGAAGAAACACTTCTATAAAAATAAAATTAACAACCCAGGCAAAACGAACAAAGAAATACACATAGAAAGAAGTAAGCACTAATAATGAAGATAACAGTTTTGAGAATAAAAGAGTCCTCAAGGCATTTAACAAACCTTCAAGTCTTTCTTTCCATACAGAGCTCTTTAACTGAGATATAGTTTCTGGTTTTATAAGAGAACCTAATCTGTTTTCAATCTCTTCAAGACCCATCTCGGCAGGCTACATATGAAAGAAGGATAAAATATTAACACCATAAAAGTCCGGAAGAAGTCAATCACACAACCATTTTTAATTTTATGTACATGTACCTCGACATCTTCAGGTGGTTCAACAGATTTTGCGCCTTCGTTCCTTAAAGATCCATCTTTTTTACCTCCTCCCGGTTTGCCAGTCCCAACCTTCTTGCTCGCAGGCTGTATAATCGTTAGCATTTAATGTAAGAGAATTCAGAAAATATACAGCAGAAGGAGTAGGTCTGAGAAAGAAAAGAAAAGTGAAAAAAGGCCTGCAAGTTGCAACAGTCACAGAAGAAAATGTAAGAGAAAACTCACAGCAGAAGGAGCAGGTCTTTTGCCGCTTAGCATGCTTGCTGCTGATTTCCTTACGAAGGAGGCTTCTGAATTCTGCATAATTTTGAAGTGGTATAACTATAGTGTACATGCTAATGTTAAAAGAACTACAAGGAAAACTGATACACGACATGAAACCCATTCCGCCTCTTAGACAACAAGATGGGAAAAGACAAGGCATCTAATAGCAACTATATCAAACATCCCACATCCAGTTCCAGATGCCCTGCCCTTTCTCCCATAAAGAGGATCTCGTTCTTTTTTTAATAAGAACTGAATATTTGACACTGAGGAAATAGATAGAAGCATACCCCTGTGGCCGTGCTCCCAACTGAAGACTGAACTGTCACTTTTATATAAAAGAGCATCCAATTAGAATGAGAAAAAACCCGCAAACCAAACTTGATGTTCAGATTGTGTGAAATGAAGTCTACAAACCTGAGCTTGTACCAGCTGAGTCACCACCACCAGAGCTTGCAATCATTTCTGAAAGTTTCTTTTTTCTAACATCATCAAGTTTTTCCAACGACCTTTCCAAAGGTCTCATACCTACAGACTAAAATAACCAAAAGAAAAAAGTGGGGAATAGGAAATCATGAAATAAAAGAGTATCAACTCCACATATTTTAAATGTGTACTACCACAGACAACAACACGAATAGGTCACTGTTACAAAGCACAATATAAAATTATACCTTAGCTATTGCAGCCAAAGCCGAAAATGCTGCATCTCTCACTTCAGGAGTTCCATCGTTGAGACACTACATCATTACAAATTCCAGGCATCCAATTAGGTTATAAGTTCAAATCACTGATTAAATTTCAAACTTAGAAGTGGTAACTGCAATCAAAATTCAGCTCAATGATATTGCTACACCAACTAATCATAAAACTGCAACATTACATACGTTATCTTCCTTTTACCACTAACTTGTTGCATATAAATATGCTTGCATTATTACGTAGCTAAGTACCACTATCTAACAGCGCCATGCTTTCCTGTTCAATCGAAGTCTTACAAAGAGCCATTGGGGACAAAAAATTTCTAACCTCCATACATAAAGGGACATATTCTTTGTGCGCCTTTAGAATAAGAGCCTTGTTACTTGTTTCAAGGCAGGATGTCAACCACTTCAAAGTTGCAGAACGCACAAGTGGAACTTTATTTTTCACTGCTGTCTTAACATCTGCAAAAGAAACCAAAGTTGGTTGAAAAATTGATGAAAGACAGATGCTTTTAAACATAATTGTCGTCAAACATCTAACATCTAACATCTAAAGAAGAAATCATAAGCAAATTCGTAGAGCGTTAAAAAAAAAAAAAAAAAATCCAAGATAAACTGACTCTTGCCTTCTATAATGTCAACAAGATTCAAACACCCAGCTTTGTACATTGTTTGTAACGTTTGTATAAGTGGGTCTGAGACTGATTGCTTCTTCTCTTTCAATTTTTCCTGTTCAAGAAACAAACAGCCACCAAGAATTGTATTAACTGCTGGACTAAAACTCATTTAGCCACCTAAGCCCATTAGTATCTAAGAAAAGAGTATGGATACTCAAAAGACTGGAAGCATCTTATTGTAATAATAATTGTGGATCAAAGATGCCACATGACTCACAAGTAAAACAGGCAGCATAAACCGTGAACTAGCAGAGAAATGTGTTCTTAAACCACGTGCAAGATTTCCAATGGCTTGAATAGCTTCAACTGCAACAGCTAAGTTTACATCTGTGATAAGCTGCAATTGGAAAAATTTACAAAGCCTGTCAAACCAAAAGTATATGCAGTATTAAAATTTAAACAGCAGCAGCATCAACATGCTATAATTGCAATCAGGAAATATTTTACAACACATGAACTTCAAACTTCAGATTAATCAATAAGCATAGATGTTTGCAGGTTTCATCATCACCAATTAGATAATATGGAACTTACGGAGCTAAAGCATAGAAAGGATTATAACATATAAATATAAATATTATCAATGCTGCCCAAACTTCTTATGATAGAAAATTAACTACCTTCTTTAATATCCGACAAATTTCTGAAAAATCACCAGGAGCTATCTTTTTAGTTGAAGCAAGCTTCGTTAACTCTGCAACAGCTTCTTTACGTTCTGACCACTTTGTAGCTTTCTAAAAGGGATACATTGTTAGCTAGTGTAGTGTGTCACAAGCAATCAACACTGGAAGTACAAAACCACGAGTAATCAAACGTTAAACATTGAAATGTGGCATTAAGCATCCAAAACTCACCACTCCGTCCCAGAATCCAGATTTCTCCAAAGGAGTCAAAATGTCCACCGGATCCATAAGATCATACTCATCTATTTCCTGAGGCGCTGATAGAAAAGGGTATATAAAGAAGAATCAAAGTAAGCAGACTTCCCGAGATTACTTGAGGAAGAAAGAATTCACTAACATACAAGCTACTTACTATCAGCAGCCGCTTCTTCACTGGGCCCATCACCCACAACATCAGAACTAGCTTCTGCCTCTGGCTCCTTGTCTTGCTCAGATCTTGGAAGTCAAAGACAGAAATAATATCAGTAGCAGCTTTTTCAAATCATGTTGGGACTTTTTCATATTCATGCAGGCGACAAAAGGGTCTTGAAACCAAAAAGAAATCCTCATGCATATTAATTCAATTATTTCAGAAGCTTGACAAAGGCACATTGAGTATACAAAAAGCATAGGCTGGATTAGGGTGAAACTGGATCAGCGTTTACCTTATCAATAAATGTCAAAAGTATTGGATGTATGGGCCAATGAATAAATAAAATATACAATATGATAAAAAAATACAAAATTGTTATCGTATGTATAGTTCTTACCTTATCTTTCGAGTAGGCTTCGCACCCCCTGAAACATTGGCAAGCTCAGCCTCCAGCTCTTTTTTCTTACAGAGTAACAATGAAATAGAATATTAGTGTTTGGAAAAGAGCACAAGAGAATAGATACAAATCCAAGTAAGTATATATATATATATATATATATATATATATATAACTTCTTCCACGGATCTAGTATAAATTTAAAAAAAAAAATCTCAAAACATGGGAAGGATTTACAGCTAAGGGTGTGGTTCTTATTAGCGCTGAGTTTTATCTCCTATCTGTTATGATTAGAAACCCCTATTCCAATTTTTCAACTCCAAGAAAAAGCAAGAGGATGTAACCCAGTTCATATCATCTTGGCAGCATGGCTAAGTTGCAAATGTACGGATCAACATAAATCTTACCATTGTATCCCTCATTTTCTCAAACAATATAGACTTTACAGGGTCTTTTCCAATCCAACGGCATAGTTCAAGAGTAACCCCTTTGGCAGATGCACGGACATTCTGATCTTGATGGTCGAAAAGTTCGGGAAGCATCTTTAAAATCCTTTTGGGTGGAATAACCTTTGATCCAAATTCACTAAGGTAAACAGAAACCAGCGTCGTTATTTCGGATAAGAGAATTCATGAACCAATGGAGAAACTAACAGGGACTTGAAAACAGACCTTAAAGCTTGAAACATAACGTCTACTGCAGGTACCACAGCCTTTGCAACTTTATTCTTTATAGCTTTCTCCATCGTATCCTACAATCATGCCAAATCTTAACATGAAGAAAAAAGATGTTCTCCTATAAACTATGTATCTCCCAACAAATATCTTCTTGGCCATTAAAAAATTTTAAATGACTGAAACGATGCATATCAAGTGATGGTTTGAACAAAACACTATAGTAGACATCTTCAAAACAAAAACAAAGAAGGTATCAAGATTCCTTTCTCCATCAGAAAAAGTATTATTCATATCAGAAGTCCAACAGATCGAGACAGGGTGACAACAATTCAGAACTAGAAAGGTTCGTAAGTGGAGAGGTTGATTACTAAAACAGACCACAGAAGATTCCATTTCTAGACCTTAAACACATGATGCTCTTTTACACTAGAAACCTAGCATAACACTCCAAAGCTATGTTCGTTGTCACTCCTTTGAAGATCAGTATATGGTTGCATTCTGGGTTATAAGCACCTTCATTTCTAAGTCAGCTCACCTATCTAATTTATGATAAACCAGTATCAGCAATCTTGCAAGCTACTATATGACTAGATGGTTACATCAGAGGTGCAAGGGTTACGCGTATGTGGCTAGATAAACCTTGCAGAGTTGCAAGAACGTAGAAAGTAATTAACATACCAGGAAAACATCGACCGCCTCTAATTCTACCCAAAGCATGAAAGCAGCCTGCGCCTTGTCGACAGTATTCTTCCGACCCGTGAGACATTTAGCTGCAATAGCATCGCAAACTTCCTTTGCGTACCTTCAAAAGCAGAAACAAGCTAAAGATTCACATGCAAACAAACACTGGCTCTGCCCATTTTTTAAGAAACAAAAAAATACATGAACACCATACCTTCCGGAGTCTGAGTCGGCTGCTCGCAAAAACGCAATCAATGCATCAAGAGCTTTCTCTTGCACCGGCGCATTAGAATCAGCCACCGTCTTCCTAAACAAGTGACCTGCGAATTTTTTTTTTAAAAAAAAATAGTTCAGGAATGAAATCAAGAGTAAAGCAAATAAACCCTAGGCGAATCACATTCCCGCTCAACAATCCAAATTCAAACCAGATCCATGACGAGATAAACTACCCCAATCAGATCTGAGCCTCAAAAACAAAAACCCTAACAACCCAGAAAAAAAAAAAAAAAAAAAAACACGAGGTAGAGAAAGTCACCAAAATCGCGAAGACGAGAGTCCTTAGGATCAGTAATCGAATCACAAACAGAAGCTAAATCGACGTTAGCCTCGTTCCTAACTTTCCAATTCTTATGGCCAAGGCGATCTTCCCAAGGAAGTTTCTTCGCCTCCTTCAATAACTTCTCTTCCTCCGACGACATTTTCTCCACGAAATTATATCTCCAACGTTACCGATCTTATCGATCTATACTAAGTTTTTTTTTTCTTCGTACGGTCTCCTGAAACTTTCTCTCTCTTTTCAAAAAAATTTCTTCGTGTTGTAAGTGCCGGCAAGAGAGAGAGAGGGAGACAAAGACAAAAGAAGAGTAGGGTGGAGCGTAATCAGAGAGAGAGAGAGTGGGGGAATTTTGGTTTCTACGTTTAAATCGGTGGTGTGATTTCCTTTTTTTTTTTTGTTAAACACCTCACGCGCGTTGTGATTGCAAGTGTGTCCACGCGCGATTATTTCAAATTAAAACGAGCGTTTTTTGTTTCTTTTTTACACGTGTCAGAGAGACAGCCATTTTCCATTTTTCAAACTCTTTTAGCCTTTTAGGAAACAAAAAACAATAGTTTCCTATTGTTAGTGTTGTAAAATATTTATGTATATCTACATTAATAACCAATTTCTTAAGAAAAAACATTAAAATTTGGTTTCAAATAGATTTTTTAGAAAAAAAATCAACTAAATATATATATATATATATATATATCTATACTATTAATTGGGGATCATTATTTGTCTTTATAGCCAAACAAACTTGAAAAAAAAATATTACAAAATATACAATTTCAAACCTATAGCCAAACACACTAAAAGACAGCAAAAAAATAGATTAAATAAATTAAAAAAAAAAACAAAAACTATCTGTATTTATGAAAATCATTTTAATTTTGTTACCATAAAAAATGGACAATTAAATTCGAAATTAAAAATATGCAAACAGATTTAATATTAGTTATATACTTTAGAATATTTTTTGAAAATTATAATTTATATTTAAGAAAAATATAGATGAAAAAATATGTTTGATTATAAAAATACATATCATAAAATGTGTGAAATATACGACATAATTAATTATATCATCAAATTTTAAAAATATAATCTTAAAAAGTAGTTAAAAATATTTGAATAAATAATCTTAATTAAATTAATAATTAAAAATTTGTTGGCTAAAATCATGCGAAAATTATATATCACATGAAATCTCTTATTTTCACATAAAATCTTCATATTAAAAAAAGCAATCTCGAAAATATCGCACATAAATTAAAAGAGTTTGAAATATATTGATTACATATGAGATATTTCCGTTTTTCCTTTTAAAAAATCAATAATCCAATTTTTAAAAAAATTATTCAGAAATACAGAATTAATTCAATCACCCTAATAACTAGCACTTAACATAAACAATCGAAAATTAGAAAAATATTTAATTCGATTATTATTTTTCCTAACTATAATGCAATTTCAAATCTATAAACAATTCAAAAATAAAAAATAAAAGTTTAATTACATCGTAATTATTTGATCGTTATAAATTCAAGATTTCATATATTTTGGTACCTCATTAACTACTAAATCAAAACTACATAATAAGTGGATATAAAATAATTGTTATGTTTTATTAGCAATTTTTAAATAATAAATGGATTATATTTTTATGATTTAATTTCTACGTCTTCTAAGTAAGTTTCGAAAAGAAAAAACAATCAAGTAGTTAAGAACAAAATCCTTAACTATCTAACTGAAACTAAACTAAATGTCAAACATGTATGAATCCAAACTATAAATGATATACTATAAATATCTAAAAACATTATCCCACATATATAGGTACAACTGATATAATTATATTCAAAATAATATAAAGTCTTAAAATAATTAATTCAACAAAAAGGGCTAATTTCATTTTTTTGAATATATATGTCACTAATCAAAATTGTAATTGTATAAAATAAAATATATTTTTCAACCGTATTATAAATAAATATCATATCTAGCCAAAATAATAAAAATTGAATTATTTTATTGCATTAAACACATTACTTTATTTTTAATCAAATCGATACATGATTTTGTGATCACTTTCTGCAAAATGATTTTAATCTTATGCAACAAGAGTAAAAATATTATACAAGATGGGAACGGGATGTAAAGAGATCCGAACGGAATGTAAGCATATATTTTCATACAAAAGTCTTAGAACATGTTACAATTAAAATTAATTAACGCTTGCAGTTTTATATGTAATTTTGTTTACATCATCTAGCATAAAAATGTTCAAAGTGAAAATTAAAAAAAAACTTAAAGTATGTTCGATAATAGTTAAAATATTTAAAACAAAGAAACATAACCAATATGTATGAACTAAATATATAATAATAAGAATAAAGAAATCAATTATTTTTGTAATTCATTATTATATTATACCGTATATAAAGATACTCACATACAATTCAAGTGAAACAAAAAAAACCCTGAGAGCTAACTCAGCAAAACTACAATAAACCTATGAATTAAAAAAATAGAAATACCTAATCTGTAGGAAACAAAAAAGCTAAATTTGATTCTTTGAATTGAAGAAAGTAA
>NW_006238920.1:9759990-9853631 GCF_000375325.1 Capsella rubella | reverse complement strand
GAAAATAAAGATGAAATTGAACGATCAATAACATTAAAAATTGAACAAGGATTGTGTATACTCGGATTAGAAGCAGTGACTTGTGAATGAAAATGGTGGGAGCATGTGACTTAGATTTATAAGTAGAGTTTTATTAATGTGAAAAAATAAATATTTAAACGAGGAATACATGTATTCCGTCTAGATCTCTTGCCAAGTTTCTTATAATAAACATTAGCAAATAATTATGTTTTTAAAAGGAAACGATTGTGGGACAGAAATATATGATGGATAGAGGACGATATAGACATGACGGGTCCGGACGGGACGAGACGGGACGGGTTGGGACGAGACAGGAAGGGACGGGTCGGGACAGGACAAGTTTCTCATTCCTAACTATACGTAAAATAATTCAAACTAAAGTCAAATCCAAATCCGATTTAACATCTCTAAGCAAACAGTTAGAAATGTTTTGATTAGTTTAAAAAATAAACACGTAATATCATTTAACATTTTCATTTAAATTATTTTAAAACTATATTAAGTAAACAATATCTATATTTTACAATTGTATGCATATGTATAATTTTTCAAATAAACTTATATAACAAACTTTTACCAAAATCGTATCTACATAAAAAAATCGTAGTTTTGCAAAAATAACCCCGCACGTACGTGCGGGTCCATCACTAGTACATTACTAACCTGTTTTTAGATAATCATTTTCCATTTTCTATATGTGATTTTGTCTTAGATTTTAATTAATTTTTTTTCTTAAAAAGTCGTTCAAATTCAAATTGCTCAAATCCCAAAATAAATTTTTGTTATTTCGATTGATTAGTGAGAAGAATAATATTGATGGGTTCCTTAAGCCATACCACCACCAGCACAGACCTTTTCTAACTTCATCCTCATGTCTAACGTGATCGAACTCTCCATCCTCAGGTATCTTTTCCATTGCTTAGCACATGAAACAACAGCTAAAATTTAAGCCATGCCATCATGATCTGATCCTTTCACATTCAAAAAACTTAACAACATTCTACAATTCTTCTGGTTACTTCATCATGATAATCTAATTTTCTTAGTATAGTATATATATTCAGTTTTATATCATAAAAGCTAATGATTGGTTATCAATCAAATCCATTGTTTGATTGATTTTAAAGTACACTTTGTTTGATTAGGTGAGTAGTTTGCACGCTTCGAAATCAATAATGGGCTTAACTTGGCCCATAACGATGTTTAACTGACCCAAGAACACAAAAGCCTTTTGTCCGTTATTGCGTCGGTCGACACGTGCGGGAAGTCAAGGTCGGCACGTGTGATCACCACTTCTCCTCTCTCATTGGTCGTAAACTCGTAACTAAGCCGATTCCTTTCTTTTTCTTTGGTTACTGCACACTCCTCTCCCCTCTCTCTCTCTCTTCACTCTCTCTCATAAATCACACACCCAAAAAAAATAAAAAAGTTGATATTTTTTTTTGTTTAAGTTAAGACTTTGCTTTACAGCTCAATTGCGTCTTCTTCCTCTGTCTTATTCTTTCTTCATCTTCCTCCTCGCGGATCCATTTTGAGGTTCGTGTAATTCCCATTTCCTTTTCATTCTCTTTCGCGTTTTCTTTAGGTGGTGGGGGAAGTGAGATTTTGGTCTGATTTACTCGACGAATCGTCTTCGATTTCGTTTTTAAGATTATTGAATGGTTTTGACTCTTTAGTTCTCCTTCCTGTGATTGCAATGATGTCCTCCTAATTTCGTGATTCAGCTAGATTTTAGCTGCCTGACGTCCTCTTTAAAGAATGAGTTGGGTTTTATTTGGAAAGATTTTCAATTTCGCTTTCCAATTTTGCAAATTTGGAGATGGATTTGATCCGTTGTAGGTCAATCCCACTGTTCTGTGTGCTGTAATTGTAAATGAGACCATGCAAAGGTTGTGCATCGATGTTCTGGAGTGCTTGATTTGTAATTGAGGATTTGGTAGTCTGGTTTTGGTTCCAATTTTCCAAGTTCATTGCTTACTTCCTATTATGCAAAATGTTTTTGAATTCGTAGAGTTCTGGGTTTGACTCTATTTGATGAACGATAGTGAATATTCCGTGCATTCTATATCTTTGGATTTGTACACTTGGTGGGTAATTTGAAATCTGGAAGCTCATAGTTCAGTTTTGCTTCATACAAATTATTTGTCTTGGTAGAGATTCAAATGAGGGGTCATAGTTCTGTTTTTTTCATACGATCTAATGACATTGTTTTTTTTTGTCTTCAGGAGTCTCTTTTTGTTTCTTAAAGATATACAGGGCGTCAAGGAGCAGCTGAGTATATGCTACGAGTGCTACATTGCGGAGGCTGTTCTTTCAGATGATCGGCAGTAACTATATTATGCTTGAACGGTGCCATAATGGGCATCTGTCTGATGAAGCGCTGCTGCTCATGGCTTCTATTGATCTCACTGCTTTGTGCCCTAACGAATGAAAATGAAGCAATTAGTCCTGATGGTATAGCTATATGTCTCCGTAATCTCTTCCATATTTTTTCTTTGACAAGGCAAGATCACCATCTACTCCACCCAGATTGCTGAAGGGCTTATATCCTTTTTTCTTCAGGTGAGGCGCTTTTGAGTTTTAGAAATGGAGTTGCGGATTCTGATGGTGTTATTGGCCAGTGGAGACCAGAGGATCCTGATCCATGTAACTGGAAGGGAGTGACCTGTGACGCAATAACAAAAAGAGTTATAGCCTTGTAAGTTTGAACTTTCTTTAGTTTAAACTCTCTTGTTTTCTTCAGTATGTGGTGCATCTTTGTTGGTTCCTGAATTTTCTTGTATACAGGAGTCTTACTCATCATAAATTAAGGGGAACTTTACCCCCTGAGCTTGGAAAGCTGGACCAGTTAAGGCTTTTGTATGTGCTCCTAACCCTTAATTAATTTTATTTTTGTCTGGCATATGCTCTACTGCTCAACGTACGTGTATTCCCTTGTCATCGCAGAATTCTTCACAACAATTTTATATATGACCCAATACCTGCCGCATTGGGCAATTGCACAGCACTAGAGGGAATGTAAGTGCTTTCCCAAAATACATATGCTGATTAGTGATTACACTTCATTGCTGATCGAATTTTTCTTTAACTTTTTCCGAATTTATAATATCTTTCTGACAATTGCTAATGCTTTTCTATATTTTCTTCTATATACTAGTTGGTGCGTAATATTGATGTGTCTTGTGAGTGATGATAAACCAATGGTTTTAAGTCAAAAGTTTAGCTGGTTTACAAGAATCGTTGTGAACTTTTTTTTAAATTTAGTCCCTCTATTCCTTGCAGATACTTGCAGAATAATTACATCGGTGGAACAATCCCAAGTGAAATAGGAAACCTGTCCGCGCTGAAAAACCTGTACGTGGTTTTTCTCCTCCTTCCAAGTGGATCTGTTTTCCTAGCCTCTGTAGGATCTGTTATTTATTGTTCGGCTAGCTACTCTCTCCATTGAATATCTTCTATATAAACATATAGTGAACCACAACAGCTTCTTCTGACCTTCCATGCAGCATAATGTTTTTCGAACATACTTAATTCTCTAGTCTTGTTGGACCTTAAAACGTACAGTGAGGTTGACTGTTTGACATAAATTATATCCAACACATGTATTGTGTTCTATTTGCTTGGTGAAAAACTCTCAAATGATGATGAGAGTTGTAAATCTATGTTAGCGCTTCCTTAATAACAAATGGACATATCATCTAGATTTTTCTGAACTACTAAGTTGATTCTTGACTCGCATTTATAAAGGGACATCTCAAGCAACTTTATCAAGGGAGCTATCCCTGCGTCACTTGGGCAGTTGAAAAAGCTTACTAAATTGTGAGTTGCTAGTCTATAACTTGTGTGTTTTATTTTATTTTGCTGTTCTGTGTATATTTGAGTCTCTATGTTACTAAGTGCTAACTATGTTGATCTTCTTTTGAAGCAATGTCTCAAACAATTTACTGGTGGGACAAATACCTTCCGATGGCCTACTCGCTCGATTATCGAGGGACTCGTAAGTATAATTCAACTTTACCCCTTTCCCCAACCAGATTTTAGGAAGTGAAGGTTGATAAACCTTTCTACGGTTGATCTGGCAAAGCAGTTTTAATTTTTCACGTTGTGCACAATAGCATAGCACATGTTGTTAGCTTTGCACCGGTATAGCTGAAAATGACCAAGTATTACTGATGCATCACTCTTGCAGCTTCAACGGAAATCTTAAATTGTGTGGAAAACAAATCGATGTTGTATGCAATGACACTGGAAATTCTACAGTTTCTGGGTCTCCAACAGGTATAACAGCTGTTTCTTCTTCATTTTTCTGTTCAGAATATATTGATCATATCTTAATATCCTCTATATAAACATATAGGGAAATTGTTGTAGTACATTATTTGGCGTGAAATGAGTTTGCTTTTTGGTTTCTCCCGTATTATAGGCCAAGGAGGCAATAACCCTAAAAGGCTTCTTATAAGTGCTTCAGCAACTGTGGGTGGGCTGCTACTAGTGGCGCTCATGTGTTTCTGGGGATGCTTTCTCTATAAAAAGCTTGGTAGAGTTGAGAGTAAAAGCCTTGCGATAGATGTAGGTGGAGGTGAGTCTTGCTGACTCTTATTGTAGAGATCAGCTCAAAAATAGATATATTTCTCTCAAAACTTGACACCATGAGAGACGATTTTACATATCTAGGTGCGTCTATAGTGATGTTCCATGGAGATTTGCCCTACGCTTCCAAAGACATTATCAAGAGACTGGAAACTCTTAATGAAGAGCACATAATAGGCTGTGGAGGCTTTGGAACAGTGTACAAGCTGTCGATGGATGATGGCAATGTTTTTGCGCTGAAAAGAATTGTAAAGTTAAATGAAGGTTTTGATCGGTTTTTTGAAAGAGAGCTTGAGATTCTTGGGAGCATCAAACACCGTTACCTTGTTAATCTACGAGGATACTGCAATTCACCCACATCAAAGCTTCTGCTATATGATTACCTTCCTGGTGGAAGCCTTGATGAAGCTCTACATAGTAAACCCTCAACTTCATATTTATGGGTTTCCCTAACCGATAATGGTGATTCTAATGAATGAAATCTTTAAATGTGTAGAGAGAGGCGAACAACTGGATTGGGATTCGCGAGTAAATATCATAATAGGAGCAGCAAAAGGGTTATCATACTTGCATCATGATTGTTCTCCGAGGATTATACACCGTGATATAAAATCGAGCAACATTTTACTCGATGGAAATCTAGAGGCTCGTGTTTCAGACTTTGGGCTTGCCAAGTTGCTAGAGGACGAAGAATCTCATATTACAACCATTGTTGCAGGCACATTCGGTTACTTGGCTCCAGGTACTTGCACAGTATTAGTAATGCTCTTTAATTGTTGTTACTCTCTGTCATATGACCTAAATTGATGAAATCATCATGAGTGTTGGTTGCAGAATATATGCAAAGCGGTAGAGCGACTGAGAAAACAGATGTTTACAGTTTCGGGGTTTTGGTTCTTGAAGTCTTGAGTGGTAAACTTCCCACGGATGCCTCCTTCATCGAGAAAGGCTTTAACATTGTTGGTTGGGTAAGCATAACGAGATCCCGCTTTCTTTCTTATTTTTGACATCGAAAGAGATCCCGGTTTGATAATAATATTGACTAGTAAAAGCTTTAAATCCGTTTTATATAATCTTGCAGCTAAACTTCTTAATCAGCGAAAACCGGGCAAAGGAGATTGTTGATCTAAGCTGTGAAGGAGTGGAGAGAGAGAGTCTTGATGCTCTTCTGTCAATAGCAACGCAGTGTGTGTCTTCAAGTCCAGATGAGCGGCCAACAATGCACAGAGTCGTCCAGTTACTTGAATCCGAAGTCATGACTCCTTGCCCCAGTGACTTCTACGATTCCAGCTCTGATTGATCTTACATTCACTGTCTGTGTGCCATCTTTTTCCGATTTCAGTTCTACACGACAAAGCTCGAGCCATTCATCTTCGGTATCTCTTTTTTCTTTTTGTATTTTTTGGTTTGAATTGTTAGAATGTTTTCGAGATTGGTGAAACCCCATATGATCTGAACATGAAATTAAAATGTATATGAGCATCCACTGTAGAAACACAACTGGTCTATGAATCTCAATAATTTCTCTATTATAAGTCAGTATCCATGTTGTACTTTGAGAAGTTGAGACCCAATTATAAAATATCAATGAGAGGACATCAATATAGGAATTATGAAAGCTGAAAGTTATTTGTAGATTGTGATTCTATATCTCCACAACGAACATATCGTGTAATAATAATAATGATGGATAATATAAAATCAAGTTCGAGACGTCGCCGTTACAAATCAGAAATTGGTAGAGCAGTCCATGCGTTGAAACGAGACCGTCCTCGCCTCCAAGTCATACCCAATTAGAAAATCCATCTGAGCAAAGTTCCCGTAGATGGCAACGTCGGTGGTCGGAATCATGCTAAGACAAACCATGTCTTCACTCATTCTCAAGAATGCGTTGATCGGACTCAGCCTCACGTCGGCTCCGGTGAAGTGCACCGTTATCTCCGGCAATCCGATCTCTGCGCTTCCGGATTTGAAACAGTGTGATAAAAGCCCCTGTGGATCACTCACACGCTTAGCCCCGGTCACTGATTCCTCCACGGCAGCGCCAAATTTGTCAAAGAAACCAGAGTCTAGGAGAGTCAGCGTCGTTCCAGAGTCGATGATGATGTTTCCTGACGTTTCCGAGAATATTCCGCCGTCGTTTGGGTTGTACGCGCTTCCGGTGTAGGGAATCTTTTTCTTCCCGACGGAGATGGCTTCGAGCGTCAAGTAGTAGTAAGTAAGAGGCTCTTTATCGACCAACGGAGTTGATACCACGCCCGAGTCTTTGCTTGGACTTGAAGGGATCGAGTTGGCGCCTAGGTTTATGACGCTTGTGCCATTCGTGGTAGATGACTTGTGTGATAAGCAATAAGAGAATTTATTCGAAATAGACGAGCTGAGCTGGGAGATTAGTGATAAGTGACCTCCACCAAGACCGATGATCCCAGAACCAGTCTCGTCGAAGGTACCACCGTTATTGTAACCGCAGCCAAAAACAGTACCGGGGAAAGAAACAGGGGACCCTGAAGCAGAGTCAATAGATATAGTTTCTGTGGCAACGTCTCCTTTGCTGAATGACTGGTCTCCGTATGAGTAACGGTACTTGCAGATACTGTTGGGTTCGTCGCATCCGCGTTCGCTTGTTGATAAGGCGTGACAGTTACGTGAGTCACAAGCCTCACTCTTGTAAGTAGATGATTTCTTCTTGTCGAAGATTGGACCGTTTTCTTTGTAACATTGTTGACAGGGCTTGCACTGGATCCAGGTAAGGTCACTTCCTGTGTCAGCGATGGCTAGGACCTTCATTGGTGGAGTACCGATGGCGATACTCATGAAGAACTCTCCGTCTGCTCCGATTAAACCAGATTGGAGATCGGTTTGAGATAACTGGTTATTGAAGCGGCGGGAACGAGAGATGGAGCGCAAGAAAGCAGCATTGAGGCGGTCAGTGACAGTGTTTAGTGGGTTGTAGAGTGGAGAAAGGGGAGAGTCACGGTGGATCAGCTCGACGGTGAAGTTTTTTGGGTGAGTTGATGATGAAGAAAGAGTCCCCGAGAATAAGATGAAGAAACAGAGAAGAACTGGGGTTGCCATTGTTTATTGATTTTAGAATATTTTGTGATGGTAAGAGTGAAGTGGTGAAGAGTTTTTATACCCAACAAAACTGGGGAAGTGAAGAGATTTTGAAACGGTAAGGAGTTATAGCTTCGTGAGTGGGAAGGTGAAAGTATGAAATCCAATTCATTAGCATAGCTTTAATTTATCATAAGGGTGCTACTTAATTTTGAGATTAGTGGGGATGTGGGGGGATTAATATCAACATATTTTAAACTGGGACTTGGTACTTGGAAGGTTAGGATATTTATGATCTTAAGAGCATATTTTGTGTGATATGTTATAGTCAGACCACACTATATATGGTACAAGATAATAAGATATAACTATAATGGCTGCTGATTTCTACGTATAATCGTTGATAGTACATATTAGACTATGAACAAAACTATAATGGCTGCTGAGTTCAAAATGGTGTGGAGTTTATACACGTAAAAGATAGCAGGATCGACAAGGTTACTCTTCAAACATAGGAGAAGCTTCAGGTGGCACGCGTCGAGCTATATAGAACCTTCTTATTATCTTATATCAGAGATAAACTGTTGGCTTTAGGATCTGACAGGACCAGTCCTTGTACCATCATTTACTTTTCTCATGTTGTAAACGAGCCTGTCTGGGGTTCTTGGGAGTTCGTAGGAGCCAGGAGAGCTGGGGTTTCTCAGAGCATCTTCTTGCAAGATTTCTTCAATCATGTTTATAATGCGGAACGCCAAGTTTGCAAGAACTCGAGAATATGCCTCAAGAATTATATGGCCAATATCCTGAAAACAGAGCAAAACTTTCCTTCATGAAACAATGTTTCTTAAGAAACAAATTTTTTTACGCATGAAGCAATGTTCATGATACTTCCCCTGACCTTTCCATATATTATCTTTGTGGCATCAAGAAATGACTGAGGGAGATTAGAGAATTTGCATTTGATCTGATCATTAATCCTCTCTGCCCTGTTTATGAGAAACTCAATGCGACTAATCTCAGACAACCGATCTTTAACTAATGACCACGATGCTCTCACAGGTGATCTACCACTGCTTGCTTGTTCTGTAATCCTCTCTTTTCATGCATATATATATGTATCTATGAACAATGGATCCTACATCTTTAGTTACTTCTTTAGTGCTCTTAGTTATGATTTATGCTTCCATGTTTAAAAAAAAAATAAAAAATCATAAGTCTAGGCAAAATAGGTTGGAAAACGTAACAGCGTTATTGGGCCAAAACTACAATTATAAAATGTGCTTTTATAAGGAAAGAACCATAACAATTGGCCCAATCGTGTGAAACTATATCTGTTGTGTATGAAATGTGGAGTGCCTACTTTGTAATAAAAAGAAGATTGAATTCCTCTTATTTATTCTCTTCATTTTTTGTGTGTGTGTGTGTCAAAATTTAAATTTCAAAGGTTAATATAACATTTATTTGGACATCATTGAACGATTAGCATGAGGGATTTAATTATTAGTACATAAATTGGAATCATTGATCATATAAGATATTGTTTTTTCTTGATTTTCCAAATCAACTTTTTAAAAAGAAAAATGTTTTCAAAGGTTGTACAATCTATAGTTTTTGTTGACAAAAAAAAGGTTGTACAGTCCAATTCTTCGAAAAAAGGTAAGAATATGACTTTTGTTATCCTTTTCTTTCCATAACATAACATTTGAAACAAAAAAAAATTATGGGTTATAACATTGCAATAGAAGTAACGGCCGGTCGTCTGATTTCGTGAGATTCGAAATAATAGTAGAAGTAGTCTTTTCATGAACAAATATATATATATATATATATATATATATATATATATATATAAGAAAAAGAAAAGTACATGAAATCGAATAAATTGGTGGATGATAAATATGTATTGCGACTAAGTTCGTAGCTTTTGATTTGTGGAATCCTTTGAATAGACCATTTGAGGTAAGGGTCTCCTTAACAGAAAAAGAATTGATCTTAGTGATGGTGACTGCTCTCTTTTTTTTCGAAATTCTTTTTAAATGTCTGAGTGGCTGGAATTCAAAGTTCGCATGATGTTTTGTCTTCTTCTTTTTTCCTTAAAACTAATCTTGCTCTCTACTTTATATATCTTTCGACCATTTTCATATATATACTACAAACAAAAACTATTTTCAAAAATCTCCAAGTGAAGTATATAAACCCTACTCTATAGGCTATGGATGTATATATTATAACCCTATGCATCTTTGACAACAAAAAACGTGTGATTCTTGTAATTAAAGTAATTCGCATGCACCTATCTAGTCACTTATGATTCAATGCAATGCTTTACTTCACTACTGTATGAGAATGAACAGCTGTTTTTATTTCTTTTCATTCATCATCATGCATGCAGCTTGTATTTCAACTGAGCAAACCAACATATTTATTTATAATACTTGAGCTTGTATTTTTTTTTTTTTTTTTTTTGGGTGTTTGCCAAGTTCATTCCAAACTCAGCTAGCTAGCCTAAACCAAAATTTAGTGATAATCATTGCCTAGGGAGATTGACGTACAGAGCAAACATATATAAGATATTATTATACAACAAAAACGCTTAATGGGTGAGATTAGCGGAGAATGAAAGCATTAATTTGATTAAGGAACAAATAAACAAACATAAAGATAACTAAAGAACATAATATATTAGAAAATAAGTACTTTATATTATAGAGGGTTGTCATATCAAGAACAACGCCTCCGTTTCTTTCGATGAATGGCTAAGAAAAGATGCGTTCGAGGAGCATAGAACTTTCCTTTTTTGGTAAATATTCGTATTGCAAGTACCCTTTTGCATTTCAAGCCAAAAACTAAAGCAGCCAAAGTAAAAAAACACCACAAGCAACACACGTTGATTAATGTGTACATGTAGGGGCTGATCTACCTCAACCTAAAATGACCCATATATATGATATACACATGAATTATATATTTTGTGGAGTCCATTACGAATATTCAGAACTAGGTTTAGTCTTAATTATAAATAAAAGATACGTGTCTTCTTTTTTGTGGTTGTCCTAATTTATGTTAAGTATATTACACTATAACATATGTTATTTCGAAATAGTAGGATTTGTTTAATTAAGTAGACGATATAAAATATAAGGTTGAAGTCTTAAGTGCATTTACACATCTCACGCACCTTCAAAAGAAGAGGTCCTTACCTTAAGTATACACAGTTACTTTATGAACTAGTTATATAGTTAGTGTCCATATATATATATATATGTTCTTTAACAATAGTCTTGAGCATCGAGACATACGGTTTTGTGGGGTCCTTTACCCTCCGATCCTTCTTAAATTGCACACTTCTCTCTTGTTTTTGTAAGAAGAAAGCAATCACTTATAAACATACTCTTTAAAGGGTTTAAAGGCTTTCAGCTAGGTTTTACAATATCTTCACTAGCTAAATTAACACACAAAGTTTTCAATGATGGTGACTCGTGCTTGTTCAATCATGGTTCTGTCTCGTTTTCTTATTGTTCTCCTGGTGATACTGCAGCTACACTTTGTGTGTACAACGGCAGCTCGACACGCACCGGTTGTTTCCTGGTCACCCCCTGAGCCACCTAAGGATGATTTTGTGTGGTACCACAAGATCAACCGCTACAAGAACATAGAACAAGACGCATTCAGACCAACCCACCAAGGTCCTAGTCAAGGTATCGGACACAAGAACCCTCCAGGTGCTCCTTGAAACACCTATTCGGTTTGGATTAAATTTACAGCTTTATCGCGCAGCGTTCGTCTGTTTTTCGATCTCTGTTGTGTGTTGTCTTTACGTTGATTAAAAGAAAAAGAAAAAAAAAAAAAAAGAAGAAGAAGAAGGGAAAGAAGTTGCATAACAGTTTCTTGTGGAGAGGACATGAACGTGAATCGATCAATCGATCAAGAAAATGATCTAAGAATTTTTTTTTCTCCGAAGTGATACTTCGTCCTTTATGAAAGGCCATGAAGACATCTCTTGGATTGCTTATAGTTTTTCTTTTTTCTTTTTTTTTTCTGTTGTATTTGTGTTTTTGGTTCAACGTTGAAACTGAGATGTTCATTCTTTTTCATTAGATGTAGTTTCTTTTTTCTCGGTTAAAAATAAAGTTAATGAGTGATGGCATAATTTTAAAAAGTTATAAAACTTCAAAACTCAAATTTATTTACATTTTTAGTTTTTGTTAGAAAATATTAATGAATATGAAAAATATGAATATTTTTGATCATTTTCATTGGTTAGCTAGATCAATTTGATAATTTATATGTTGTAGTATCTATATTATATTCGGTTACTTTAGAACTACGACTAATTTTATCACCCTAGTTCATATATAACGTTAAGTTCGAAGATGTTTTCACGAAAAAGACTATCAAAAAAATGGTTGCATACAAAGTATCCGATTGAGTAAAATACATGAGAATGTATCCCCAAGTTGTTCTATCTAAATGTAGTGAGCTTATTCTATCGAATATTAAGTTAAAAGAGATTGTCTTAAAAAGAGATATTACCAGAACATGTTTTATCATAAAAGGTAATATTCTCGACAAAATTGAGCTGTTTCTGTTGTGAATATAGTATTCGTGTAGATGTTTGGTAGATACTTGTATAAAACATTAATATCATGGTTATACAACAAGCATATATTATAAATATCAAATGATAAATAAATGCGAATGTACCATCAATCTACCCAAAAAGAAATGAAAAAGGAAAATAATAACATAAGCTTTTTCGTTCCTTGACATATAAAATGCCAACTTCTTATATAGTACCATTTGGTACATTGTTGTCAAATACAGAAGAAAAAAGAAAATATAACTTTAGAGTTATAAAAGAAGAAAAGATATTTTAGATTAACGATCGTGGACACGTTAGACCAAATGCTTTTTTATCTTTTTGAAGATGGATTTAGGAAAAGGTATAGTAATGATGTGATACAAAAATGGAACTTGTACTAGGTTATAAGCAAGTTGGTGCCCAAAAAGCTTTATAATAAATAATTTAATTTGATCAGCATGCAGTAACTATAATAATATCAATCAACACATAAAAGATTCCGACTAACTTTTTTTATAGGTTAAAAAATATGCTGAGTTTGTAAAAAGATTAATATGGATTGTGCACTGCGTTGGTTCTTTATTATATGCAGAGACATGTGGGGGTGTGTGTTTTCGGCTGTTCTATGGAAGAGACTATATATTATACTCCACTTTAAATACGAAAGAAATATATTAAAACAAATTAAGAAAAAGGGATTGGACACGGATTCGAACAAATTTGTACTGTTTGTATACAAAGTAAGTTATTGGAGGTATAAAAACACACGAAATTTTCAAACATTTATACTAAGTACGCCATTAAACCTAAACTATTTGTATTAGAATTAGAAACATCAAATAGGAAAAGTCCATTTTTAATGGCATTTGTAAATTTTACCATCTTGCTTTAAATGTTTTAGATTCTGTCATTTTTTAAGATTTAAAAAGATAATTTCACATTATGTTTGAATTTTTATATTTCCTCTTTTTTAAAAAGGTTAAGCGTTTGCTATATTAAGTATGCATTTCATAAAAAAAATAAAATCACAAATATATCGTTTTTTTAAGTGGCCAAAAAAATGAAAAATCCAAAAGATAAAAAAAAATTGTTCGAAACTGGAAATTTCTGCAATAATTCTTTATCAGAAACTATTAGGACTAAACGATTATTTGATTTTGGGTTTTGTTTTAAAGGTGGAATATTTTTATTATTATTTTTTAGTTAGTGGTGGGAAGATGAACCCTCTGTCTTTAGCAAATAGAGGGGATTATGAAATTGCTAAAAATGTTGTTAATCAAGATTAGTAAATCTTTAGTCGTATTTTGCTCATGGATTCCCAAATTGTCTCGACGGCGAGAGGAATCCTATCGAAGTATGAATGTTCTCTCCTTTTCAGCTTTCATGGGTTTTTTGTATATTGGGCTATGTGGGCTTTGTTTATTGAGGCCTTGTTTAAGTCTTTTTGTTATGGTTTGAATGATCGAGTTTTGTTACATTTTTATATTTGATTTTCTTTTCAAACAAGTGAAATAATGTACATTGTTTCTTCACCTTCGTAGAGGGTAGAGGCGAATGGGAGTGCAAATCGTTGATCAAAATAAAAGAAACCGTTTTCAGATTATTATTTTGAGTCAAATTAGAGTTGAGTGACCGGTCTGACGTATTCCCAATCATCACAAACTCATTTGATATGCTAATGCTACCATTCTAAGATTTTTTTTTTTTTTTTAATTTGAAAATGTATATTATGATATTTAGTTTGAACTCTTTAATAATTTTGTTTAAGAAACCTAACTATATTGTTTAAAGATAAAAGAGAATTCTGCCGAACATTTGCAAGAAGTTGCGCTTACCCTAAACTCTACGGAAATCTATACTCGAGTTTGGATTTATATCTACAATTTAGCTTATGAACAAATTAGATATCTTCATCAACTCACATCATTTCCTTGGAAAAATAATGAGAGTTGACATGTTCGGACATCGTGGGATTTGGGAAACCAGATAACAAAGTCAAAGCTACTAACTAGACAAGAAAGCCATTTTAACTTTTAAGATCTCTACTCTTGTCTTTCTGTCCTTGAGTATTTTATTTTTCCCAAATGCATGCATTTAAATTTTACTTAACTACAGTAGCCTACAAGTAGCCTACAAATATGATATAAATTGATATTTCAATTATGAATTATTGATATACAAGTACACACACAACAAACAAACATGTACAAAATTGAGCTAAACCATTTTACTAGAGAAGAAACAAATTATTAATGGGTTTTAAATGCCACTATTTTGCATTACTTGGGAGTTGCGGGGGAATCAAATCATCATCATCAATGTTGAATAAACAAACAAAAAATTTAATAATGCAACCCAAAGTAAAATTCGATTATGAGCGTAGCTGCTGAAGAGAAGACGCCGAAAACGAAGTTGACCAGAGACCTACCAAACGATCGAAAAAATCAATCGAACAAGAGGAAGAAGAAAACAAAACCCAACAAATAAACAACCCAAAGACTAAACCTTTCTCTGTAATGGAGATTTGAGGAAGAAGAAGAAGAAGATTTTGAAATTGGGTAAATAATGGTGGAGGGTTGGCGAAATGGGTTTCGCGAAGCCACGAATTCGAAGCCTCTGTTCGTGACGATCTACGCGACGGTGATCATCGGCGTTCTCGTCTCTTCCTTCTATGTCTTCTCAGCCATTTACTCTCCCACCAATGGCTCATCCTCCTTCCTCTCCTCTCCTCCTCTATCCAGTAACCTCTCTCTCTCTCTCACACACTCTCTCTGTGCATGTATTCTGGTTTGGTTACATTCTGCGTTGCATTGCTTTAAGATTTTGGATTTGCGGTCTGAGTTTGATAGTTGTGTTTGATTCTGTAAGCTAATTGATGTCTAATCATTAGGTGAGATTTTTGGAAGTGAGGTTCTTTAATCCGTTGGTTCTGATTCTAATTCGAGCTCACCGTTGACCTTTAAATCTCACTGTTCGTTTGAAAAGCCCTTTTTTTGTTGTTTGATACATTGGATTTGCTATAACCTGAGATGGGTTTTGAATTTGTTCGCTTTAGTTGATTTTCATCTCTGCTTTTGAATCTGATCAAGTGATTAACTTGGATCTGCATTTCATTGCTCAAGGTGTCTGTTAAAGTTTTGATTTTTCTTAAGTCTAGTGTTCTTCTCGGACACTACATTTTAAATTCAATGGTACTAGGCTAGCTGAGCTTGTTTGAGTATACATCAATCTCATTATGGAGTGGTGAAACTTTTATTTTTTTTGTTTTCCCATTATGTTCAATCTATTCATGAGTTTTCATTGTAGCTGCTGGCCGAATTCACCGTCTTCCACAAGAAAATGCAACATTGGAGTTACCAGTAGTAGCATCACCACCACCACCGGAGGCACTCCCACCGCCAGTTTTGGAGGAGCCTAAAGGCAAATCCTTGGGTAAAATCTGGGTGTCTCCTCCGCGGGACAAGAAGATGCCACCGCTTGAAACCTTTAAACTGACCAAAGAATTGTTTGGGGAAAGAGTGAAGGATAATGTCATTATAGTGACGTTTGGGAACTATGCTTTTATGGATTTCATTTTGACTTGGGTTAAACACTTGACTGATTTAGATCTCTCCAATATTCTAGTTGGTGGGTTTTCATTTCTAACATATGTGTCTATTATCCATTTCACTGTCTTTCTATAAGTTAGTAACTTTATGTGATGACGCTTTATAGGTGCGATGGATACTAAGTTATTAGAGGCTTTGTACTGGAAAGGCGTTCCTGTTTTTGACATGGGAAGCCACATGAGTACGGTAGATGTGGGGTGGGGTTCTCCAACATTCCACAAAATGGGAAGAGAAAAAGTTTTTCTCATAGATTCTGTATTGCCTTATGGTTACGAGCTACTAATGTGTGACACTGACATGGTGTGGCTTAAGGTACTAATTCGGCACACTGTTAACACCGTTATTCGTCTGGTTATCTTCCCTTAATGATTTTCTTCTGGTAATATTTATATGATAGAACCCTCTGCCTTATTTGGCTCGATACCCGGATGCTGATGTTTTAACATCAAGTGATCAAGTTGTGCCTACCGTCATAGATGACAGTTTGGACATATGGCAACAAGGTAGATTTTAGCTAACATTTCCCCATTTAAAATCGCTTATCATTAATAGCAGCTAATCTGTTGCACATGACTACTAACTATTTTCTATACCGTTCTTTTTCTTGGACTTTGAAAGTTGGTGCCGCCTACAACATAGGAATTTTCCATTGGCGGCCAACAGAATCTGCCAAAAAGTTGGCAAAAGAATGGAAAGAAGTTCTCGTAGCGGATGATAAGGTTTGGGATCAAAATGGGTTCAATGAGATTATTAGGAAACAGCTAGGTCCATCTGTAGATGGGGACAGTGGACTTTTCTATGCTTATGATGGCAATCTCAAGGTTGGAATTTTGCCTGCTAGCATATTTTGCAGTGGTCATACTTACTTTGTTCAGGTACCTTTCTACATGCTTCCTGTTTTTGCGGTTTTTGTCTTCTTCTTTTGTGTTCAGGAATGGCCTAATGATAGATAACTTCTATTTTATATGGCAGGCTATGTACCAACAGCTCAGGCTAGAACCATACGCCCTGCATACAACATTCCAATATGCAGGTACTGAAGGAAAACGCCATAGGCTGCGAGAGGGGATGGTTTTCTATGACCCACCAGAATATTATGATTCACCAGGTAAAATTCTTTTTATTAAAAATCGTCAACCTTATTCTTGTTGATGAGAAAAAACAAAATCAATAATGTAAACTCCAACACAACACAGGAGGTTTCATTGCTTTCAAACCATCTATTCCAAAGAGCATGTTACTCGACGGGAAGCATACCATTGAGTCACACTTTATCCTCGTTAATCACCAAGTAACGTCTACTAACTTAACATGGTCCCTCGGAACTAAATGTTAACTTGACCACTTTTCTAGTTTTACATCTACATTTGGTCCACTTTGCAGATGAAACAGGTCAGATCAGCTCTAGCCATTGCGTCTCTTCTTAATCGTACACTGGTGAGTCTATTCAACAGCTTGTATGCATATTACCTGATGATAATGTTTGATTCTTACTATATAGCTGGTTGTCCTCTATAATTTTTTCAGGTGATGCCACCAATTTGGTGCAGATTAGATAGGCTTTGGTTTGGTCATCCTGGTACTCTTCAGGGATCTATGACCCGACAGCCTTTCATCTGCCCTCTTGATCATGTCTTTGAGGTATTGTAATAACGTTTAAGCATGTCTATATTTTCTCTGATTCTTTCTCTGCAAATGCCTCATAACACCCTGACGAATTTCATTTGCAGGTCAATATCATGCTTAAGGAGCTTCCGGAGGATGAGTTTGGCCCTGGGATTGGTATCAGAGAATATTCTTTTCTAGATAACCCAGCATTGCCGAAACAAGTAACAAAAGCTGCAAAGATATTGTTGTTTTTCTAATTAATCATTTCAGAAGTTAATCCTCAGGAATGAAAATTATTTTCAGGTAAAAGAGTCATGGCTTGATGTTCAGCTTTGTCAAGAAGGAAAAGAAGGATGTGAGGCATCAAATAACACAAGCCCCTCTCGGGTTCTTAAGTTCCCAAAGCGGAGCAATGAAGATACGGTAATTAAGATTTCTGTAGATATCTATCACTCTTGGTTAGATATGTTAAAGTAACCTCCGGCTTAGCCTAATCATTTTGTTTTGTGCCCTCTGCAGTTCAAGGCGATATTCTCTTCCTTCAACGATGTCAAAGTGATCAAGTTTTCTTCAGTTGAAGATGCTTTCATTGGATTCTCGGACAAGGTAAGTAGATCTTTGAACCGTGGAACAATTTAGACATGTTGATACAATATGTAAATCTGATCTGGCCTATTCTGGTTTTGTGTGCGCAGGAGCGAGAAGAGAAATTTAGAAGGCGGGTAAAGAGATATGTGGGAATATGGTGCTGTGAGGAGAACAAAACTCCGGGACACATATACTACGATATGTATTGGGATGAGAAACCTGGTTGGAAACCGGTTCCTCCGCAGACACCAGAAGAAGATCATCCTCATCTCTGATAACATGACCAGCAAGGAGACTCCAAGAAGCTTACATTCGAAGAGACATAGGGAGTTCTTTTTTTTTTTTTTTTCTTACGGCCTCATTTACTTTATACTTCTACTGTGAAACTGTGTCTTTCAAATCTGTCCTACTCAATGTATCATGTTATAACAATAGGTTTGGACACAAAAAAAAATTGTTTTTTCATATAATTTTACTGTAGATTTTATATCAATAAATGGCCTATTTAGTTGTTTGGCTTACAAACCTCAGATATATGCAGTAATCATATCCTGTCGAAGTTGGTTTCGGATTACGGTAGAGAAACATGTTTTTAAGACGCAAACCATTAACTAAATTGACCTTGGATCATCATCGATACATAAATGTCTCAGACAGATGGGAACTGGTCGGTAGTCTATTATATAACCAATAAAGATCACCCATAAGAAGATACCAAAAAAAAAAAAGAGAACCGTTTCTTGGATGATATAGTAACAGAAACTAAACAGTCTTAAGGACAACGCAAATGTGAGAAATCAACGAGACTTGGGAAAATGTTGAGACAAATGCTTCGAAATCTCGAGGAACATGACAGAGTCTTTCCCACTGAAGATGGTCTTGAGTTTCTCATCACATAGAATCTCCCTCTTGTTTGCAGGATTCTACATCAAAAACCAAATAATATGTGGGTTGGAATCAGAAATCTCTCAAAAAAGGATTCAAAGATCAGCTAAGGCTAACACAATAAAAGAAGAGACTTCCATAGCACATTGCCCAAATACAACAAGAAGCAAGAAAATCAAAGTACAAATAACCAAAAAAATTAGGCTTTGAAATGTTCACTCAGGATCGAATCATAAGCAGATTAGTTCTAGCTGCATTCACAAAGATAAGCTTGAATATTGAATTAAGATGCTAATCACAACACCTTGTTCTACCATTTTGAAAAAAGCAAGTTTCTTCTGGACAACACAAATGCTAACCTAAGTCTCAACAAGTGACCAAAATTTAGCAATCAGTCAACAAAGCTCCCCAAAATCCAGTAGAACGCGCACAGAGTAAGACTCAGAAATTTCGAGAAAGCAAAAAAAAACCAAACCAAAACCCTAACCTGAAGGTTGTTAAGCTTGATGTACTCCCAGATTTTCTTGACGGCGGTAGTACGGGAGACTTCGTTTTCTCCGATAAACTGAGCGAGCGGCTGGGAAACGGGAACTACCTTGAGAATGCCAGTACCTTGTCTGCGACTGCTAACAACGCCGGAGGAAGAAGCGGCCTTCGCCATCAGTACCCTGCAAGCTCCAAAAACCCTTGAAACTGTCGCCATTTCTACTTCACACTGATTTTTTGAATTCGAGAAGGGAGAGCTCTCTCTTTCTCTGTGTCTAAAACCCTAGATCAAACCCAGACTTTGAAACTTGAAACGCTTCAGTCTCTCTCTCTCTCTCTCTCTCTCTCTCTCTCTCTCTCTGACCTTTGTGGGTTAATGGAGGTGCAGTTGGATCTTCTTATTTTGGGCCTTTCAAACCAAGATTATGGGCCTGTTTTGTATTTGTTTGTGCACTCTTTTTTTTTGTTTTTGTGCACTCTTCTAGTTTACTAATTTCTATTACACCAAAGATTGATAAAATATGTTTTTTACTTTCTTTTTCACACCAAAGATTAAGGTATTAGTAATATGTTAACTCGATAAATTATTATTTTTAATATTTATTTTGTATTAGATAATTTTTTTAAAAAAGTACAAGTATAGGTTGTATAATATATGACGGTAGTAATTGATAGAGGTTTTACCGTATATAGAAATATTCATTTTGAGTTTTGAGATGTTGGGAGTTATGTTAACCAGAATTATGTCAGCGATGGCCATGATTCCTAGCTAAGTTCATGATTTGGAAGTTAACACGATATAACGCAAAACCCGATTTAGACCATGTAAACATGCTAACTTAGAATTAGTTCATATTTTTCCGACAATTAAGAATGAAGTCTTTAAAGTCTTGTGTTGTACCGTTTGATATCAAGCATTTGGATGTGATCAAAAGATACAAATTTGTCGCCAACAATATAACAAATTCAAAAATATTCGACAAACAAAAGATACATGAATTCTCAATCTAAAACAAGAGAAAACGATGAAAAAAAAACTTTAATAAAGAGAGACCAAAACAACAAACGTTTGTGATGCGACCGTACCCTTTGGTGGTGAAATCGTGACCGTAACCCCGACCCGTTTAAAAACTACTATCAGCCAATCAAAAACCGCGACGTACCCTACTTCATGCACACGTAAGATTTTGAACTCTCTCTCTCTCATAAAACTCCGTCACCGGCAAACACAAAATGGGCCCTCGTTGCCGTCTCTTATCGAGACCAAAATTCATCGTTTACTCAAAGAGAGAGATTAAAAAAGTGTATCTCCGTCAACTCACGTCGTCGCAAGTGTCTTTATAACGCCGTTAGTTTTCCTCTGCTTCTACTATATATATAAATTACTCACGGCCAAGTCTTCCTTAATGTCTTCTTCTTCTTCACTTATTTCTCTCCGTCCATCCTTCTTTTAAAATAAAACCCGGATCGATCTCCCTGTAACATCTAACCGGGTCATCTGTACTCTGTTTCTATATACTCTGTATTTTCAATATCTACGACAATATTGGTTTCTGTTTCTGAGGGGTTTTGATATATTTTGGCTCCAAGAAGACGTTGTGATTCAGGTACGACGACTCAGTTCATTTCTAATTAGCTGGTTTCACTCAAACTTTGCTTTTGTTCATTTCTTTGACTTTTCTGCTTTGAACTGTTGCATTCTCCCTTCTTCATCCATTACTTCTTGATTAATTGTTTTCGAATCGTCCTTCTTCATCTTCTATTATGGTTTCATCTCCCTCTCCTCTGGTTAATGGCAAACAAACACATTACCCCAAATCTTTTACTGACCAGATCACTCCTGGCCAAAAGGAGAATCATAATTTTATTTTATTTTCCTGGAAAAATCAAGTTTCTCTTGGTCTTGACTACTGTTTTCCTACTTTACTTTTGCTTTTTTACTCGACAAGAAAAAAAGAAAAAAAAAAAGAAAAGAAGAAGAAATTGTGTGTGTTTGTGTTTCTTTCTCCAATGAAAAAAACAAAAAGCCAAAATGATAAATAATCAATTACGTTGCGTCCTTTTGCTTCCCGCATTTACTCTGATTACTACAGCCTGACCCTGTAACGCTGCTAAATCTCTGCACTCTTGATGGGCTATTTTAGGCAATAATAAGTTAAACCCCTCTCAAGTTCCTCAGATATACTCTCTCTCACACACACACGCTTTAAACCCTGCAGACATATCTATACAAAGGTAAGCAAGCAGCTTAACCCCATACTTCCCATTCAATACCCTTAAAACATTTAATTCTTCTTTTACATGCTTTGGATTCCATTCATTTTTTCGACATGCATTAAGATTTGGTCCATCATCATCACTTATATCCCAAACTCTTTCTTTCTTGGTTTTAGCTCTCTCTTTTTCTTTTTTTTTTCATACATACACGTGACTGTTAAAGATTCCATTTTGTTGCAATGTTCTTTTCTTTACTTCTGGCTGTAATGAATTTGAGTGTGTGTCCTCAGTTTTAGATCAAAACGTTACTTGGACACGAGTGAATGAGAAGAAAACACACATATTGTTTGTTTTTTAGTACGTTTATATGCTCTCTACATATATTTAAGTGTCAGAAACCGAAGGAAATAAATATTCTTTTGAAACTTTTGATTTCTATGTGTATATGACGAGGAGATGGGGTCTTTTTAGTTTTAACTTGGGTATTGCTGCACAACAAAGCATTTACACACTCAGTTTTGGCTTCTCTATTCAGACCACTTTCTTTATTATATAAAAGATAAAGGAACAAAAGAATATTAATTCTTGTAAAACCTTTTCTTTGTTATATACTAACAGGCATCGGTTGTCTCTATCATGATCATATTTCAGATATTATTATTATTCGAAAGAGTATAATTTGATCTATTCAGGTGCCTCGACAATCGTTTTGAGATTGTTTTTTTGCTTTCTTTCTATGTGGTCCTCTCCTCTCTGATCCCTAAGTTAATCTTTGAACACTTTTGTCTTTATCAAGATATTGCCCCTAATTATGAACCTTCCTAGCATTGTCTTTTTTATAATCATATACTTTTTAAAACTTGTATGATCTCTATCTCTACTTTATTTTATAATAAGTTCCTTAATTTCTTGAAATGTTTACATAAATATCATTCTTTAATCTGTTTGTGTTTATGACAAAAAAAAATATATTACTCTTTTATTATTGGGTTTTTTACAACTTTTTTTTTGTTAGTTGAGTTGCTTATCTAATGAATTAATTAAGCACTAGCATCACTTGCCATTTTTTTGATGCTTTGTTTCGTTTGTATCTATCTTTACTTTTGAACTATGACTAGTGGTTTAGCTGTGATGTTTATTAATACACTGTGTTTTATGGTTATATTACAGGGCCTAAAAGAGCAGAGGACATAAAAAAGAGTGCAAAGATGTTTACTTGCATAAACTGTACAAAAATGGCAGACAGGGGTGAGGATGATGAAGATGAAGCGCGTGGGAGCACCACTCCCAATACTAAAGAAGCCGTTAAAAGCCTAACTACACAGGTCTCTTTCTCTCCCTAAAGATCAATTCTTTCCTCTCTTTTAGTTTCTTTCACTTTTATTTTTTGTTGCTTTGTTTTGTTCCTAATTGCCTTGGTCATGAAACAAACAATACCCACAGAAACAAAATGGTCCTTAAAACTGTTTAAACAATTGTGGTGAAAAAAATTGATATAAACAGTTTTGAAAACCCTCTTCTTCTTTTTTATGATAAAAGTATTGAGAAATTTGGCTGTCAAGTACAAAAGTAATAGAGGTTACTGTTGTTAAGGCTGCTGCAGGGTTATTACAACAAACAAAATTCGGATCTTTTAGAAAAGATCTTACGGGTGATGCAACATCACTTCCCTTCTTGGAATCTCTTACAAATCTATCTTTAATAGGTTCTGTCAGTGTTTTTTTTTTCTTCTTTCCCCCCGCCTCTATGTGACTAGACATTAACTGGAGCAACAAATAATTAAAACCTCAAAATTATGTTTCAAGTTGAGTTTTAGGATTCTACTTACATATGTAGTAGTGGCTGATGATGTGTTTTTGATGATATTATTTCATTAAGGTTGATTTATTGGAGAAAAAAAGCTAATGGGAAGTCACGCCTTGTTGTTGTTGAACATGATTTTTGCTTGTTATTGAAGATTGATCTTATATATATAACTTTCCTAGAATAAGTCCCTAGTGGATTCTTATTTAGACATGAGAAAAAAGAGAGACGAAGAATATTATGGTGGGGCAAGTATATATAGATAGTATAAATCAAAAGAAGCAAAAACAAAAGAAAGTTATGATTATGTTCTATTCACGGAGAAGACAAGATGAACTATATTTTATGTTTCAAATTATATATCAGATCTTCTATAGCTTTATTGATGCTCTTTATGAATGATGATAGTAGACTCCTTTTTTTTCCTAGTTGGGTTAAAAGAAGAATCATCCATTTCTTGACTCACTCTGTTTCATGGCAGAAGACTTTTATTGCTTTACTTACTGTTTGTTACCTTGTTCTGTGCAACATTATGTTCTCCAATGATCACGTAGTACTACTATGTTTTGTGTTTTTGAGATTATAATAATTTCGTCAGCTTCTTTTGGTATGGGTGATATATGCAGATCAAAGATATGGCGTCGAAATTCTCGGGTGCTCATAAACCAAGCAAGCCAACTCCTGGCTCATCGAGTAGCAACTTGAGGAAAGAGGAGAGAAAGTTTCCGGATTTTGACACTGCATCAGAAAGTGTTCCATACCCTTATCCAGGTGGAAGCACGAGTTCCACTCCGGCTTGGGACTTACCAAGATCCTCCTACCATCAGTCTGGACGGCCAGACTCAAGATTTTATGGTGGTGAACGTGAATCCATCTCTGCTCAGTCGTGTGATGTGGTACTAGAGGATGACGAGCCAAAGGAGTGGATGGCTCAAGTAGAGCCTGGTGTTCATATCACATTCGTCTCGCTTCCTAGTGGAGGAAATGATCTTAAACGGATACGTTTTAGGTACATGATAATCATAACATTTTCAAGAATAAGTTTCATTTTGAGGGAGGACACACAATAATTTGATGAAGCTAACATTTTGTTTTATCTTTGTTGAAGCCGGGAGGTATTTGACAAATGGCAAGCTCAGAGATGGTGGGGTGAGAATTATGACAGAATAGTTGAGCTTTACAATGTCCAAAGATTTAACCGACAGGCTCTTCAAACCCCTGGTAGATCCGAAGACCAGGTAAGAAATTAACATCACTCTTTAGATTACAACTGAAGAGAAGGTGTTTATGAGTAGTAATAATCATTTATCTTTCAACTTGTGTATGTTTCTTCTTTCAGTCGCAGAGAGATTCAACTTACACAAGAATTGATTCGGCAAGAGAAAGCAGAGACTGGACACAAAGAGACAACAACTTCAGACCACCAGGAGGCAGTGTTCCACATCACTTTTATGGACCTCCAATGGACGCAGCACGAATCACCACCTCATCTAGGGACGATCCGCCTTCCATGAGTAATGCTAGTGAAATGCAAGCTGAGTGGGTTGAAGAGGACGAGCCTGGCGTCTACATTACCATCAGACAGTTACCAGATGGAACCAGAGAATTACGCCGCGTCAGATTCAGGTAAACAAACCAAACAAAATAACTATACCGATCATACGCAAATCCCTTGTAGTTTTACTCAAAACTAAATCAAACCGTGTGGTGTTGCAGTCGGGAACGGTTTGGTGAAGTGCATGCCAAGACATGGTGGGAGCAGAACAGAGACAGAATACAAACGCAATACCTCTAAGAGGAAAATCAAAAGAGCCATTATTTAATCTTCTCTTAACACAACAAAAGAAAGGTATACACAAAATTCAAAATTTTGTTCATCTTCTTAAATTTGGAAGAGAATCAGAATCAATTCAGAACGGAAAAATATTGAGTTATTAGAGATTTCTAGTTAGCTAGTTCTCGGCGTTTTGATAGCTGTGTAATTTTCCTGACGATGATGACATGAGCTTTATGCCTTTATTTATTTGTTCATTTTATCCCCATGCGTTTGTTTGTCATATCATGGCTGTCACATATCCTCAACTCTAATCTTCAAAAGGAAAATAATCAACCATGCTATGCTGTTGAATTCGATTTCACAATTTTTCTGGATCAACAGATGATTCCAACATAACTTTGGATATTAAAAAAAAAATTGAAATATAAATATCAATAGTAAATTACTAAATTAGATCAAAGGAATTAAATAAAGGAAATAGAAAAGAAGAGGAAATTATATATAGATTTTTTTCTAAAAACTAGAAGAAAAGGAAAAGAAAAACATAATATAGATTATAGAGAGCAAATTTGGAAAATATATTAATAAAAAGATATAGAGAGTCTTATAGAAGAAGTAAATAGATTTGGACCGTAAGATCAGATTCAATCATAACCATCCATTATGGAGGTGAACTTGTATATAAAGAGGTAGGATCCTTTGTTTGTAATCATCCAATCATTTGTAAACAAAATAAATTAAACACTTGTCTAAAGTTTCTCTCTAAGTAGCAAAAGTCCAACTTTTTATATTGAAAGATGAACGAGGAAGAATCATCGGAGAAACAATATGATATCCTCATGGACCTGAAAGATTCAGTCGGGAAGCAAAACGACATTGCTCTGAGGTTGACTCAGCACGTGATCGCCACTTCTACCGCCGGGAAACCCACGAACCTCGTCTTCTCGCCGGCGTTAATCAACGTCATCCTCAGTTTTATCGCCGCCAGATCTCCCGGAGCCACCGCAGACGGGATCGTCTCTTTACTTCAGGCTTCTTCAACCGATGAGCTTAACGCTGTCACCTCCGGGATCGTCACCACCGTCCTTGAAGACAGCACCGCTGATGGAGGCCCGACGATATCGGCAGCGAATGGCGTCTGGATCGAAAAGTCTCTCACAGTGGAACCTTCTTTCGGGGATCTCTTGGTGAATTCGTATAAAGCTGTTTTCCACCAAGTTGACTTTCGCAACAAGGTACTCTATCTCTTTTTGATTCGAATAAACCTAACTCCTTTATAAAGTTACTAGGGATTTTTATACTACACTAGCATTAACTTGCTTAGATTTAACATACTAACATGCTTGGACACTTAGACGACACTAGTTTGATGTGTGCATGTATATAAAATATTTTGTGAAATCAAATCACAGTTGTTGATAGCTCTTTCTGTTTGTTTGTTTTTGAAAGGCTGGTGAAGTGACTGAAGAGGTGAATTCATGGGTTGAAGAGCAGACAAAAGGACTCATCACTAATCTTCTTGCACCAAACTCTGCTTCTCCTCTGACTGATATCATATTTGCTAATGCCTTGTTCTTCAACGGAAAATGGGTTAAACAATTCGATCCATCTCTAACAAAAGATTCCGACTTTCACCTTCTTGATGGAACCAAAGTACGAGTGCCCTTCATGACCCATAGCTCATCGTTTGGATTCCATCTCGATGTTTACGAAGGTTTCAAAGTCCTCGATCTAGGGTACAGAGGAGCAAGACTCAAAGATTGTCGTGGTTTCTTGATGCAAATCTATCTCCCTGATGAGAAAGATGGGTTGCCCGCAATGCTGGAGAGATTAGCTTCTACTCGTGGATTCTTGAAGGAAAAAGAGGTCCTTCCTAGCCACCGGGCGTGTATCAAAGAACTCAAGATTCCAAGGTTTAAATTTGCTTTTGATTTCGAAGCCTCTAAAGCTCTCAAGACTTTGGGTTTGGAGGTGCCGTTGTCCACGATCGTCCACAAGTCTTGCATAGAGGTCGATGAAGTGGGATCGAAAGCTGCGGCTGCTACCGCATTAAAAAGTTGTGGAGGCTTTTTTCGAGCGCCAAAGAAGTATGACTTCGTGGCTGATCATCCTTTTCTGTTTCTCGTCAAAGAACACAGAAGCGGACTGGTTTTGTTCCTTGGTCAAGTCATGGATCCTTCTATGCATTAATTTGTGTCCAAAGTCTCCGAACTATACAATTTTTACGTACGCCCTCTTGACATAGTAGACTTTTTTTTTTTTTTTAATCCTCGCTGGTTTTAATTTTGGAAGAATATTTGATTTTTAGAACTTTCTAGTTATCTTATAGAGCTTTATGCCTTTATTTACAGGGTTCATTTTTATCCAATGCTTTTTATTTCGGATGCTTCAAGTGGATATATCATTTTCAATTTGTTTGTTTAGTACTTAATATTTTCTATTAATTGAGCTGTCACATATTCTACTAAAATCTTTAAATGGAGAGGATAAAAGAAAGAGAAAAACATAACTTTTATTTTATTTTTTTAGTTATAACAAAACACAACGTAGTTGTCATAATTTTTCCTAAACCAAATGGTTTATCGATAACAAGACACTACGTGTGATGCAAGCTACTGTATCAACTTCATCAGCCAATTGATGAAATTTAAACGGTCTGAATTACTTACGAAAGCATTGGCTACATAAAGTATCTTCAATGATCCACAAAAACATGAAATGGAAAAGTTAAGTATGTGACATTCACTATGATATGATTTTGTTCTTACACATAAAATGTAAAAAGAGTCTAGCCCAGCCCTGGTTCTTAGATACTACCGGATACTTTGCAATCTTCTAGTAGATTAAGCAAGTCGTGTTCGGGCGCACTGAGCGAAGGCAAGATCAGACGGTTAGTATTGCATAGGCTAGTCCGTGATGGAATTGTCACAGAAACATCAGATTCTTCATCCATCCCATCTTGCACGATCGCCAAATCACCTCGTCTCCTCATCGAAGAAGCCGTCACTCTCTCTTTCCAGAGTCTCCCGTCCTGTGATCATAAAAAGAGAGAGAGAGATAGTAAAGCACAATACAGAAACCAACTTTTTTTATTTTTCTTTTCTTGGAATTTTTTCAAGAATCATACATTGAGAATGGACGGCTCGGGGAGTGGACACTGGATTGGTTGATCATTGTCTAAGGGCTCCATTGGGTGATCGACCGGTTTAAACTCTGTTTCTACTTCGATCCCATGAGTTGAGACGTTTGAGGTGTTAGTTGAAGCAACAAGATCAGATCTTGGAGGCAATGTTTCCCTACCATCCTTGATCATATATAAGACAAGGTTCATGTCAACTGTATAGCTAGAAACCAAATTTATGGACGTAAAAGAAGCAAACACTTACTTATCAAGAAAAATATAGGATCTCAGATTCAAATATAGCTTGTAAACAGTTAAAGAGATAACTTATTTTTCTGGAGAGCTTAATAAACAAATACAAAAAAGAACCATCATACTCTAAGAAGGAATCTTTATAAACATAAAGCTCAAGCACGAATATAACATAACAAGATCCCCTGTTCCATATAACCTCTACTGGAATCAGACAAGCAAATAGAAAAGAGAGCTTACGATGGCACTCTGTGTTCTTCTATGGCTGCCTCTAACAACGGAAAATCTTGAGAAAATACCAACCATGCTGTTAAATTCGATTTTCACAATATTACTTGGATGAATCCTTCCTCCGTAATTGATCTTAACTTTGAATATTTCAAGATGAAAGAGACACAAAAGAAACAGTAGAAGAAAAGAAACTTGTCCTGAAGACGAAGAGTATAGATTCTCCAAAGCAGAAGACGAAAAAGCAGAGAGAGCCAACAACAAATATGGCTTCTTGAAATCTATAAGAATATAGCAGTAGTGGACTTTCTCAGCTTTAAAGCCTTTAAGCTTTGCTTGGAATGAACATATTCTCTCTCTGTTATTATTATGGCTTCTTTCTTTTGGTCTCCTCAAGTTTTATTTTCTTACTTCCAACTTTGAAAAATATATGCAAGTTGTACTATTATTGATTGATGATTCATCGCCTTATAGAAAATGAAATAAATTCCCTTATTGGAAAATGACAAAATTTTCTGGTTCAGCTAATATTGTTCTTTTCAAATTAAAGTAATTTATTCAATTCACAACCAGAAAGCTACAAAAAATCAACTGTAATAGACGGATTATTTATTTAATATGACTATAATAAGATTAATTAAGTTATTTTAAACCGGCTTAATGTTGTAGTGTACGTATATCTAGGTAGTAACTAATTTGTCGTTTTTCTTTTTTTTTTTCTTGATTGGGACTTTGGGAGTATTAGAATATAAGTGAATAACTAATTCAAGGGAAACAAACAATAGAAAGAATATTATTCTAATCATCTAATGCTACGTAGTCAAATCCCGATTTACTTATTTAATTTCTTATTTATTATCCTAAACCTTACCTAAATCTCCCCTAACCTTTTGGTCTGTTGTGAACTTTTTGCTCTGTTGAGAATCATCAAAGACCATTCGACATAAAAATGTTTTTTTGAGTCCTTAAGTTTACTATATATCCATCCTTGCCCAAGATCAGTCGAAAGCACCGTACCATCAGAGCCAGCAGTAGTGGCAAAAATGCCATATATGCACCTTATAAAAATACACAGCTCAAACTATAAAGTTATCCCTCACCATTTTGTTTTACAATCTAATACTATAGTTTCAAGCTGTTGAAGGTTCAAGACGACTACATAAGAAATAGTATATTTTACAATCTTAGTTTAAGAAACAACCAAAGCCATGGAGCTCAAAATTTATAAGATAGTTGAAATCCTTTGATATAACTCATCTCCATCCATCTGTCATTTGAATGTGAAGTTTTTTTTGGATCTCCAAAGCCAAACAGTTTTATCAGCAAACAAATCTAAGAGGATGTTATTGGTTTATGATTTCAATAGAATTTTAATGACTTTACATGTTATTTAAATTTTGTTGTTATACATTCAAGACTTTGTTAAATTCTTGTAAAGTTTGTTGTTATTAGTTCGTGATATGTAAAAAAAATCATTTAAAATCTTAATAAATATGTAGTTATTGGAATCATAATTTTATAAAATCAATAAAAGTTTTATGTTATTCAACTAAAAGTAAAAGAATCCAGGATTGTTAATGAATTTAATTATTATGTTATTGGTTTATGATTTTATACATTTTCTTCACAAAATAAAGTCATACAAATATGATGTAAAAAAAAAATAGTCATAAAAATAGAAAAATTGCTTTGGGAGACTTTACAAGATTATAGAAAAAATAGACTATAGAAAACTCTCTAGCAATCCTTTACAATCTATAACTTAAGGGGGGTTATTGGGAGATTGATTTTAAAAGAGTTTGTGGATTTCAAAAGTTTAGAAATTTTAAGATTCTAGAAAAGATTTGTTGATTCTAAAATAATGTTTACCCAGACTTTTAGGGCGGGTTATTGGGAGAATGACTTTTAAAGATTTTTAGAGTTTAAGATTCTATTGTTATTGGTGTACGGATTATTAGATTCTTAATAAAATCTCTTGTTATTGGTGTATGTATTTTGTAATTCTATTTAAAATCCTTTGTTATTCAAAAAGTTGAGTATTTATTGATTTTCCAATTCTATCAAATTCTAGTGTTATTGGTTTAATGATTCCTTACATATTTAGTCATTAAAAACAACTTTCAAAATACTGCAATTATCATAAGGATTTGTAAAGTCTATCATATGAAGAATCTATTAAACTCTAAAAATCTGGGTGAACATTATTTTAGAATCAACAAATTTTTTAAGAATCTTAAAATCTCTAAACTTTTGAAATCCACAAACTCTTTTAAAATCAATCTCCCAATAACTCCCCCTTAGAGTTTAATAGATTCTTCATATGAGAGATTCTACAAATCCTTATGATAATTGCAGTATTTTGAAAGTTGTTTTTAATGACTAAATAGGTAAGGAATCATTAAACCAATAACACTAGAATTTGATAGAATTGGAAATCAATAAATACTTAACTTTTTGAATAACAAAGGATTTTAAATAGAATTACAAAATACATACACCAATAACAAGAGATTTTATTAAGAATCTAAGAATCCGTACACCAATAACAATAGAATCTTAAACTCTAAAAATCTTTAAAAGTCATTCTCCCAATAACCCCCTCTTATTCAATTTCTATGATTTTATTGACATCATCACAATTCTTTTAATTATTATTAGGATATACAGTATTCTTTTTTTTTAATGTTAAGAAGAAAAAAAAGGAAAGAAATCAATCAAACCAAACAAATGAGGTAAAATCAATCATTATGTAAATTAGATCAATGACAAAAAAAAAAGAGGAAATAGAGTAGAAATTAGAAGTGAAAGTATTTGGAAATATATAATTATAATAACTCTATAAATAGGGTTATTGTGTTGAGAGGTTTGTTCAACACACATACGTAAAAAGAACAGAGGAGAAAGAAGAAGTGGTTTCAGAGAGAATCCAAATTGGTCAAACTTACTCACCGTAAAAAACAATGGGACTGCAAAAATCAGTAGGGAGACAAAACGACATCGTTCTGAGGTTGGCTCAGCACGTGATCGCCACCACCGCCGCAAAAACCTCCAACCTTGTCTTCTCTCCGGCGTTAATCAACGTCATCCTCAGCTTTATCGCTGCCAGATCTCCCGGAGCCACCGCAGACAAGATTCTTTCTTTACTTCAGGCATCTTCGACGGATAAGCTTAACGCCGTCTCCTCTGAGATCGTCACCGCCGTCCTCGCCGATAGCACCGCCACTGGCGGACCGATGATCTTGGCAGCTAATGGCGTCTGGATCGACAAGACTCTCTCTGTCGAACCTTCTTTTAAGGATCTCCTGGAGAATTCGTATAAAGCTGCTTTCAATCGAGTTGACTTCCGCACCAAGGTACGTCTTCTTTGATCCAAATAAACCTAACTACTCTATAGAGATTATACTATACTAACATTTACGTGCTTAGACGATGTAACATAGTGACTGAAATGCTTATACGTAACATAGTAACATGCTTAGACGTTTCCCTAATGAGATTTAGACAAAAGGCTTTTGTGTAAAAATCATATTAGAGATGCTAGTGTAACCTAATTCCCTTACATCTTCTCCAAATTTATATCTCCGTCAGTTCAACCTGTATATGAATATGATCATTAGGCAAACAACTTGGCTAAATTACTGGTTTATATATAGAATTACATACTAGGGATTATATAGAATACTAACATGTTACGATGATTAGTCAAGTCACAAGGTTTAATTGGTGAAATCAAATCACAGGTGTTGATAGATTTTTCTGTTTGTTTCTTTTTAAAAGGCTGATGAAGTGACAGAAGAGGTGAATTCATGGGTAGAAGATCAGACAAATGGACTCATCACTAATCTCCTTGCACCAAACTCTGCTTCTCCTCTGACTGATGTCATATTTGCTAATGCCTTGTTCTTCAACGGAAGATGGGATAAAAAATTCGATCCATCTCTAACAAAAGATTCCGACTTTCACCTTCTTGATGGAACCAAAGTACGTGTGCCCTTCATGACCCGTGACACCTTCGGATTCCATCTCGATGTATACGAAGGTTTCAAAGTCCTCAATCTACCGTACAGAGAAGGAAGTGATGAAGAAGACTGTCGTTATTTCTTGATGCAAATCTATCTCCCTGATGAGAAAGATGGGTTGCCTGCAATGCTGGAGAGACTAGCTTCTACCCCTGGATTCTTGAATGACAAAGAGACCATTCCTAACCACTGGGCGGATATCAAAGAACTCAAGATTCCAAGGTTTAAATTTGATTCTGATTTCGAAGCCTCTGAAGCTCTCAAGGCTTTGGGTTTGGAGGTGCCATTGTCCAAGATCATCCACAAGTCTTACATCGAGGTTGATGAAGTGGGGTCGAAAGCTGCAGCTGCTGCCGCAGTAATTGGTATTGGCTGTTGTGGTCCTGCCCCAGAGAAGTATGACTTCGTGGCTGATCATCCTTTCCTCTTCCTCGTCAAAGAATACAGAAGCGGACTGGTTTTGTTCCTTGGTCAAGTTACTGATCCTTCTCTGCATTGATTCTTAAGGCCAAATTAAAGTCTTGTTATGCATTACTATTAACTTCGCTTTAGTCCTAAATCTTTTTTTTTTCTTTTTTTTTCTTTCTCTCTTTAATAGACCACCTCCATCCATTAAAACCCTTTAAATAGTCGTTGGACCTCGGGGTCAAGCCACTAGTTTTATTTATTTATTAAATTGGTATGTTTTTGCTGAATTTGACTTGATTTATAATATGCTGACCAAATTTGACTGACATGCAAAATTGTTTTGGGGCCAATTTCGTGAATACTGCTTCCCGACTCTGTAGCAAAATTCAAGGGTTTTACGTTGGAAGTTGCAAGTGGTTGTGCTAGAAACTAACGAATTATTACTAGAATGATAACTAAGATAAGAATCTTAACTCTGTGATTCAACTAACCTTAACTCTGTGATTCGACTAACCATCATTTCATTTACGACATGAACTTCACCAATCGTCAAACTAAACTATTCGGGTCATGAAGCCTCATCGAAGATTATGTGTCTTTGTAGATACTCAACTGCCTATGTTGTAACAAGTGATCCTCAATGTCTTCTAATCTACAAGGAGATGCTGGCAGCAATTGATGTAATCTCTGAAAGTTCATTAGCCGGGGTACGAACCATGTCCTCTTTTTTATATAATTTCGGATCAGTTGACACCTGGCTGCTAACTGAGTTTCTTACTGCAGATCTTCTACTTTCTTTGTCTGTGGGATCTTCTAATAATATGATACTACTCTACTAGTTTTATTATATGTATATCTACAAACAACCTATTATTACCCAAGTTCATGCCTTTATGTGTATTCACCAGTGTTGGGATTTTTGCAGAATATATATACCTCTATTTCAGAGGAAATAGATAAAAGGATAGAGCAAATACAGTACTCCCAATATACAGCCTCGTAGAAGGTTTGATCATACCATCTTACTACCAATGCAATTGCCGTTGTGCCATTGTCTGCGATAGAACTCTATTGTATAGTTTTGTGTAGTGTTGTACTGTTAAAAGTCGTAGTGGCAAAAGAGATAATGTGTTGTATTAAGTTTATGATTCAACATTTTGGGGGTAAAATGTAGAAAGATTATGTTTCCAGTGTCATATCTGTTTTGGAGTGTGATAATTTTAACCGATGGCCAAATGCACTGATAAAACCATCTTTGCTTTTATGGCCAAAAGAGCCAACTTGCAAGGAGGAATGAGCAGAAATATACCAATTTGCTGAATCGAAAGAACCTTAGTTAAACTTAATCGATCCACGAAGTCTCCTACTTTTAAGGCACCCTAGAGAGAATTCATGTTCAAATTCAACCAAACATCTTTGCAGTACCAAAAAACATTCCACCTAAAGAAAAAATAAGTGTCGTCCTATTGATCATAGACACTGAATCTTCTTTATGTTTTCATAGCCACTGCGGAACATATATACTAAAAGGCTGAGACTGTAAAAGAACCTACAAGGAGACCACAAAAGCTAATACTGTATCTAAAACCAAACTCAACTAATGAAACTGACTACTTGATGGTCACAAACTTGTTAGTACCGTGTCTGGCCCAATGGTTCTTGAGATCAACAGGGTGAGAGAGATTATAGCCTTCGCCAGCAAGCCTCACAAGGAGTTTGACATAAGCACCATTGCTCATTTTTCTTCCAGCAAGACGAGCTCCGGGTCTTGTGGTGCTCATAGGTAGTGGGTATGTCGATATGCTGATGGTACAACATGAGGATTGCCAACCGCCCATGCCCCATTTGTAGCAAACCCTTGAAACGCCTGTACATGAACATACAGGAGGAGGAACCTCGGAAGTATCGAAGCTTGAAATGTCAATGTTGATGTCCAGATTCTTTTTCTCACGTTTTGTTTCTGGTATGCTCGGTGTTTTCTTTGATTTGTCTGATGTAGCACGTTTCTTCCTTGGCGTTTTTGGCTTCAGAGCTTTCGAAAGAGACTGATTTGTGGACTTCTGTTCCACGGATTCCACACCGTTTCTGTAATCTACAGTGATAGGATGAGACAAACGAGACTGAGGCACCATCATACTTTCAACAGGACTTGCTTGAGATACTTGAGAAAGATCAACCCCTGTGGTATTTGGAACGGCGATATAGGAATGAAACCAATTAGCATTAGACGTACGCAAGCCTGCGTCCTTGTTTGCCTTTGAAGCAGACAACATCAGGTTTTGTGAAGGAAATGAATTCATCTTGATAGCAAGTTTCAGTGGAGAGAGATCACACGCTCACGTTGCTGTTCCTACATCATTTAAAAAGCAGATAAGATAAGCCAACATTTCCAATCAACAGCTGAAACTTACATTATAATAAGCAAGACATAGATCCACCAGCAAGAGAGCTACATGCTCTTTACAATGCCTTTAATAGGGATATTACAGAGAACATAATCTTTAGTTTTCTTCCGGGAAAATTACTCAGTTACAAAGGTTTTACAAGACATAATCTGATATGTATATGCCTAATTAAGCACACATACTTGATCATTGAAAACCCAGATAATCAGACCACAGTTATACACATCTAAAGCTTATAGATTACACACGTAGAGGAGAAAAGTTTCTGCTTTTTAGATTGTTTTGAGTGAAAATTGGAAAACCCAAAAGAGTTCACGAAAGAAGAATCAAGACCCATAAGCGGAAAATCTTAACTCGCAGCTATAAACCATGCAAAATCAAAACCTTTGACTAGGATTCCATAAGAATCATAGCCAGAAACAGAGTCGAAACGAAAAAAAGAGTGATCTTTCGGCGCAAACAAGAAAAACGTCAGACTTACCAGTGGTGTGATACACTTCACCTCTACGCTCGCTCCACTCCGCGCACTTTCTCTCAAGACCTTTGGTGGACAAAGTAATTATTTTTTAGGTTTTAAGAATTTCTAGGGCTCACCGAACTTTAATTAAAATCCGTTTCCTTTGCCCCATAATGTAATATATAAAATTAAATGTTGGTAATTTAGGTTTTGCCACTGCGATTTTTCTTGAGAAATTTGGTAATATGTATAACGCTATTTTATTTTGAGCTTATCTTTTGCAATTTATAAACTTGTGGAAAAGCCTTTGGGCACTTGTGACATTTAGTGTGTACATATAGGTTTGGCAATATACAACTAATGAACTTAATAACATAGTTTCTAAACTAAAATTATTAAATTAGACAAATATTGACATGAAGTGTTTGTTTCTCTTTGTCACGATGATGAGAAACAGACACAGAAACATAAACAAAAATTGTCTATTCATTAAGTGGCAGAAACCAAATCAGGAGGAACAGAAGCAAGGTCAAGCACCCAACACTCTTTCAGGTCAGCTCCAGATTCATCTTCAGGCAGCTTCTTGGCCGGAATCTGATGAGAGAGCAAGGCCGTAACATCGTCTTTCTCGATCCACTTGACTGCATTATACCCGTAATCCCGTCTCTTGAACAAGTTGCTACAGTCGTTGACCTTCTCCAAATATGCCACACTCAAGCCATATGCATCGGTATACATCGTCAAGCACACAACAATCTCATAGCGTCTGGTCTTTCTTCTCTGAAGAGCTGGATTCGTCTCTGAGTAGACGGCCCAAACAGAGCCTTTCCTGGGATATATTTGGTATACTTCTCGTGCAGCCCTTTCGCAGTTGACAATGTGAGAGAATGGTTTCACTTGTTCAACCAAAGCTTTCACTGAAACTCGGAACCTCCCACAAGGCATATGAGAACTGATCTTCATCCAAGAGATCAGTTTCTCGCTCTCAAAATCCAACCAGCTGATCCATACCTTAAAAGGGTTCAAAGAAACCACTTCATTGACCAAACAGTAACTCCGAGGCATATTTTCATCACCACCATCATATATCGCCCAAATCTGCCCTTTCTTGAAGCTCCTCGGCATCCTGTCCTTATCAAAATCATATAGTTCGAAATCCTCGTCTTCCCTGTACATTTCTTGGCTTAATTTACCATGATTCCTCTTCCTTTCAACCCGTGGCACATATCCTAAATCTACTATCTCAGTTAACACCTTGTGGTTAGTCGTCGGCTTCTTTTTTATGTTCTTCCTATTCTTTGAAGCTTCTCGTTTTTCATTCTCCTTGGTAGTCCTCATCTCCCTCAAAGTCTCAGTCATGGGGACATCACCTGAAGATCGCTCCTGTGTTTCCCTTCCCATGTTTTCTTCTCCAGTACTATCGTTCTTAGTGATCTTTGGCTTCTCCTTTGATTTTTTTCTCCTGATCACCGATTGCATTTCTGCCAAAGTCATCATCCCTTCATCTTCTACATCCAACACGTCAGATACATTCATAGTTTCTGCTCTTTCCTCTCTCATCTTCTCTGTCTCACTCCCTCTTCTAAGACTTTCACTATCGTCACCAGAGCGCTTCTTCCTCCTACTATATGTTATTATCTTGGAAGCACAAGTTCCAGTCTCACTTCTATCTCCACCCTCTTCTTCCTTCTCAGCTTCCTTTGCCTCAAAACTATTCTTACAAGCAGGACACATCAAATTTTGCCCTAAATACTTCCTACCAAACTTATGCACCGAGCTACAACCCGAACATACTGTTGAAAATGTCGACGTTTCATCATCATCATCACAACCACCGCTACCCATTTCCCCCTGAATCCTAATCCTCAACTTCATATCATACTCAGTCCTTCTAACCTTATCAGAGAAAACCCTAAAAGCCTCATTCAAAAGCTTAAATCCTTCCTCGCACCCCGCGTACGGATTCTTATCAGGATGCAACACTAAAGCTAGCTTCCTATACTGTTGTTTTATGGTATTGATATGAGAGAAAGGCTCTACCTTTAGAACCTTATACCATTCCGGCAGACCTCCTGCGGTGTCGGCGGCAGAGATGATGATCTCGAAAGCAGTGACCATGGCGGAGAAACCTTCCGTGTTCGGAGACAAGCTGAGAGCTTTCCGCGCATGATTCAGGGCCGACATAAAATCACCGGAAGTAAAACTCGATTCCGCTAGGGTTTTGTGGTGCATTGCTTCCTTTTCATTATCTGACTCTGATTCCGATGCCATTGCAGTGTAGACGGAGACGCAAGACACGGAGAGACGCCTTCAAAAGGAGCTCCGACTTTGAAAGAGGGCTAAAGGGAGCTCTCTGAGTTTATTCTTTCTTTGATTCCTCACCCTAGTCTTTTTATTATTTTTCTTTCTTACCCTCTTATTTCTTGAAAAACTCTCTTGTGTCTAATAGTTTTTTTTGTGAAGTTACACAAGATTTTGGTATTAAATGTGTCTAATAGTGTTACATTGAAAATATATATATTTTTTTTTTAAATTAGAAAACCTTTGAAATATGAATATGAAAAAATACTTTGGAAATCTAATGCATAAGCTTATTGTTCATAACATTTTCAAAATACACTTTGGAAATCTACTTTTTCCGTGTATTTACTTACTATTTAGGAACTTACAAGAGAGAAGATACCTTTTTTTTTGTTCAATCGAGGAAAAATATCTACTTATTAATTTTGTCAATTTGTGTGGGTTACAAACCTATTGAGAGGCTTAACATGGGTAAAGTTAATAAATAAGATATAAAGAAGGGGTTTTTATAAAAACACTTAATTTAGACAAAGAAGCAATTTTTCTTCCTCGTGAACTCCACGCCCCCTTTCTTCTCCGTCAGAAAACACAAAACAATCAGCCAATTTTTCTTGGTCAAGACATTGAATGTCTCAATCTCTGCAAAATTGAGCTCGGAGATTCAGACAGCATCTCAAGTTTGTGCTCTGAGTTTTCAGACATTTTCCAGTCCTTAGGTATTTTCTGTCACACCTTTAAGTTTGTATATTTGGAGTTAGATTTTGGCGTTTCTGTTCTGAATTCAATTGAGTTTTCTAGGGTTTCTGTTGACACTGCTGGCTTTTGTGGTATCGTGTCTCCCGGCACCGACATTGTTACCTGTTTCTGCACTAAGCATTTTAGCTGTTGAATTATCAATAGTGTATTGGTCAACGATCAGTAGGAGAAGTTTGGAACCAAATCTCGAACATCTTATTAGCTGAAATGTTGAATTGTTGGATGTGATTGGGTTACACATGAGTAGATCTTGTCGTGAGTGAGCTTATTATAGCTGACTTTTGTCTCGCAGGAAGCTCTCAAGGGTTGTTTTTAGAAACTAGGGAACGTGATAATGGCTAGCAGCGAGAATATTGAGAAATCGAGTAAGGAGAAGGAACCTAAAACACCGCCTTCTTCTTCTGCTGCTCCTCCCGCTTCACAGGTTTGCATTTGCCCCCTCCTCTGCTTCCAATTTTTTTAAAGATGACCCTTATATATAAAAAAAAGGATAACAAATCCCATGACTTAAGGTATCAGAAGCCAGAATTAGAAGTAAGATACTAGAAAGGAAATATAAATATTTTCAAAAACTAAATTTCAGCTAATCGTGATTTTGTTTCCCTATCAGTCATATGTTATAGTTGGAATATTCTGTGTTTGTAGGAACCTTCGTCTGCTGTGAGTGCTGGCATGGCTACTCCAGATTGGACTGGTTTTCAGGTCTAAAACATATTCCTCTGTCTATTGATCTGTGGTCTGTTTAGCTGTTTTCTATGGATGTGATAATTATGGATTTCTTTTTGACAGGCATATTCTCCTATGCCGCCACCTCATGGTTATGTGGCTTCAAGTCCCCAACCTCACCCTTATATGTGGGGAGTTCAGGTAAACTGGCTTATATTTATCGTTTTTTATCAGTGATATCGATTTTCAGATGCTGGATAGTTGCAAATGACTTATTGACTTTTCTTTTTTGGAATTATTGGTGGGGGTTTATTATCCTTGAGTTAATACTTGCATTTGAAATTGATACTTGCATGCTTGGGGAATCGGTCTTGTTCGGAGTCAAGATTTACCCCTATTCAAAAAAAAAATTAGTTCAGCTCTTTATCATCGTAGCTTTGATTTATTGCTGAGTGCGTTATCTACTTTTACAGCATATGATGCCTCCTTATGGAACTCCGCCTCATCCGTATGTTGCAATGTATCCCCCTGGTGGCATGTATGCACATCCTTCAATGCCTCCGGTACTACCATTGATATTTGATATGAAATAGACGGGTATTGAAATGGTGGCTGCTAATCATATCTTTAACATGTTCTATTCTGTATCAGGGTTCTTATCCATATAGCCCTTATGCTATGCCTTCTCCAAATGGAATGACCGAAGCTTCTGTGAGTTTGCGTCCCATAATTTTTCGTTGTGTGTTCCGCAAATGGTCTTTGCTACCTTTGTTTATTGTAGGATCATAACTGAGAGATGATTATATCCAGGGCAATAGTACAGGCGGCACTGAGGGTGATGGTAAGCAATCTGAAGTGAAGGAAAAATTACCCATCAAAAGATCAAGGGGAAGCTTGGGAAGCTTGAACATGATTACAGGAAAGAACAATGAACCTGGGAAAAACTCGGGAGCAGCAGCTAATGGAGCTTACTCAAAAAGGCATGTAACATGCTTGTTTTTATCCAGTTTATTGGACACATGGTTTCTATCATAGGATTTTGATTATGTATGGGCTAGGACCTCTTCTGGACTTATGCTTTGCTTCATTATATAATATTCATTCCCTGATTTCTCTAAGATTGTTAGAATTTTTTGGTTTCAGTGGGGAGAGTGCTTCTGATGGTTCAAGTGAAGGAAGTGACGGAAACTCTCAAAATGTAAGTTTTGGAAAGCTATCAGCATCCTTTTTTAGCATTTTTTTTGTCGGTATGCATTCATTCTGGCAACCATGTTGAGATGAGGCACTGTTTCATGGAAATTATTTAGTTTGTCGACTCTGCAACTGGGAAATTAACAAATTTGTACGCTAAGAACCCAGCATGAATCTGAAATTAGATTGACCTATTCATTTCCTTGGATTTTTAAATTCCGTGAATGTCGCTTGCACTTGTGATATGCACATTACCATACTAAACCTATCAGTTTACACCTTCACTTATAGTCGGGGTTGAAAAGTCTTAGGGAAATTCCCTCTGCCTATAAGAGTGAAGAGTTCCCATGATAATTATGACAGTGGTTCTGATTTACTTTGCAATCCTTGTAGGACTCAGGATCTGGACAAGACGGAAAGGATGGTTTGTATATGATACTCTCTTTTTCCTTTCATTACTATCATGTGACTCAACATCGAGAAAGCTGCTAACCGGAGAGTGCTTTATTGTTTTGCAATTCAACTGAAGCAGCATCTGAGAATGGTGGTACTGCTAATGGTCCCCGAAATGGAAGTGTTGGTACACCTCTTCTACCGGTGAGTCAGACCGTGCCAATAATGCCAATGACAGCTGCAGGTGTTCCAGGTCCACCAACAAATTTAAATATTGGGATGGATTATTGGGGTGCGCCTACTTCATCTGCTATCCCTGGAATGCATGGGAAAGTATCTACACCAGTTCCTGGAGTTGTTGCTCCAGTCTCGCGAGATGGTGGTCATTCACAACCCTGGTTACAGGTTTGTGCCCACCTTTCTTCCCGAATTTCTACTCAAATTCAAATTGCTTTTGTCCTCAAACTCGGAGTTGTTTGTCTTATAATTAGGACGATAGAGAACTTAAGCGACAGAGACGGAAGCAGTCCAATAGGGAGTCTGCACGAAGATCCAGGTTGCGTAAACAGGTACTAAACATCCCTTAGATTGCTTGTGAACAAAAATTATTGACACTGAAGAAGTTTTTGTGGTCCAGGCCGAATGTGATGAGCTGGCCCAACGCGCTGAGGTGTTGAATGAAGAAAACACAAATCTCAGAGCAGAAATCAACAAGCTCAAAAGCCAATGCGAAGAGCTCAGCGCTGAGAACACCTCTCTTAAGGTAAAGAAAGTAAACTTTGCCCCCCCCCCCCCCCAACTTTACATCAGACACAGTCAGTGAAACTCTCATTTCCTCTATTCTTTGTTGTTGCAGGACCAACTTTTATTATTCCCTCCACTTGAAGGCATGAACATGGAAAAAGACGGCCAAGGACCAGACACCGATCAAACAGGTGGCGAAGAGCGAAAGGTTGATTGTTACAAAGACTCAACGTGAAAAAGACATACAGCAAAATCAATTCCTAACACAGGTATAAAAAGTAGCAGCAGCAGCAACAACAACCTCCGTGGTTCATTGCTAACACATGGTTGTAGGATTTTAGATTTTCAGAGATCGATTGGTTCGGAATAGCTCTTTAGCTTTCTTGAGGGTTGCGGTCCAGTGTGTGTGTATGTTACTAAATTAGATTTTGGGAGAAAAATTTCCCTTCTTTTAATGGTTTACTACTTGCAGAAGTGAATTATAGGCAATGTGCTTCTCTGTATCAAATTTTTACCCTTTTCTTTTTGTTTTATTAGATTTTTTCGATTTGTTTTTCTTGAGCGTCACTTGATGGATGTGTTTGTTTATCTTAAGTGTGCAAACATTAACAAATGAAGTTAGTAAGCTGAGCATTTATGTATGCTGGTGAATGGTGATGTGCTTAGTCATGCCTCAGAAGCTTCAATCATAATTAGATTTCATTTCGATTCTTGAATCATTTTTTTCTGTCACTTTTGCGTGGATGTTAAAAGTGGCCGTGGGGTTGGCTTTATCACTCAGAAAATCGGATTAACAAAGCAAGCTCTATACATAAAGACTAAGATGTTGCTCCGATAAATTTCAAATGTCTGAACTAGATTTTGTAAAGTGTGAAAGAAACTGTAGTAATTGTTCTAAAAAAGCTCATGAGATAGATTAAGTCCAGAAGAGGGGTTATCCGAGGAAGTTTATGATGATCAGGTGGAGGACTATGTTGCAGAGAACAAAATCAGCAAAAGCTCGCTCTGGTGCTAAATCCTGCAATATACAGAAGGAATGTAAATATGAATACCTGTCTTCTGAGGACACATTGTGGAAGCCCTAATGGATTGCTGTAGAGTTTACCTTAAATTCCTTGTTTTCTTTGTTCACTTGAATCCGGAGGCAGACTAAAACGTGTGAAATAGATTGTTATCTCAGTATCCAGATAGAAAACAATCTTGTATGTTACGGAAAACACATTAAACTCACCAGCAAGAACTGCTGTTCCGATACAGGAGAGAACTCCTGAGAGAAATGAGTTGAAAGGAAACGATCCAACAAGAGCCATGTAAGCAACCTGCTCAATCACAGAATTCAACACACTTAAACCCGATTCTTTAATAAGAAAAACAGAGAATCAACACTGTTTATCAAGAAACTCCGTGGAATCTACATGAATCAAGAATTAAGCAACAAGAGATGGTTAGTTTCTTGACTTCAATAGCTTGTGCTCTTATATTGTAAATAAATAAAAAACAGAGCAAACATGGCAACAACAAAGAAATGGATGCTATAAAAATGAACCCACATTGGAAATCAAGTATATTAAACTGGAGTGTCTTTTCTAGTTGAACCGTGAAGTTCATAGATAACATTTCTGAATCCACATATCAATACAATCGAAACAATGTCGATAAACCCAAAGATTTATGATTTCAACCAAATTCTCGTAGCTTATGAAAATTACAACTCATAAAATCTGGTATCACCATACATCTACGAATCAAAAAGCAGGGATCTAGAGCCACAGTTGAAGCAGGGAAGGAGTTTTAGAGTACCTGGATCAAAGCTGTGAAGACCGCGAAACAAACATACATGTCGATGAGCTGAGAAAACGAATTCAAACAAGATACATTAAGGTGATCCCAATTACAAACCAAATCCGACAAATATCTAATGATGATCCATCTATACAAGACAAGATCAGAACGAGATGAGAATGGTAAACCTTGAGATTCGTTGGCGTAGCAACATAAGCAGAACGAAGAGAGCGGAAGAGATCCTGAGCATCCTTCGTGGTCGATTTCACCATTTCTTCCGAGAGCTAACAACAACAACAACAACACACCACTCTCGTGCTTCTTCTTCGCGACTCGAGAGTCTGGCTTGATTAGCTAATAAAAACGGGCTTTCATTGTTTGGGCCGAAGCCCATACTAGTCTAAATTTTTAAAACGGTGCTGTTTATTATTTCATAGAGATACAGGCCGTGTTTGACCGGGTCAGAGGTGATGATACATCAGAATTGGGCTTTGACGTACAAAAAAAAAGAAGTGAAGAAACATGTAAATTTGTGTGTATTGTATGCCTAAACGATTAGCTTTTTGTCAAAGAGTAGACAGACAAATCCCCAGGACCGCCGACTTAGATTATTTCGCCGCAGAGAATAAAGTATATATATATATATATATATTTATATAAATGGCTCGTCTTCTTCTTCTTCTTCTTCCAAACAGTAGTTTCTTCATCGTCGCCGGTTTAGGGTTTTCGTTGTTCCAGCAGTCTTCTCTGACCTTTGTCTCCTAGTTTGCTCTTTCAGAAAGCCCTTGCCTTGCGATCAATCTACAGAGTTTGATAAGGTTTTGGCTAAATGTTCGTTTTTTTAGTTTATATGTGTTGCTTCTTGATTTTAATCTATGATTATGTGAAATTATGTGTTGCTCTTTTAGTCGAAATTGTTTTGTTCTTATTTTGGGGTCAATTCATGGGTTATTGTGTTATAAGCAATTTTTTTTAGGGTTTTCGCAATTAGCTGAAATGTTTAATTTTTAAATTGTTCAATATTTAAATAATAATTAAATGTTCCTGCTTTTGAAAATGTGTTCCGAGTTATGTTCTGCTTTTGTTTAAAGTCTTGTCCGATGACTTGTCTAAGCTTCTGCATAATCTTGTGGACTTTTTGTTATGTATCATGTATTCACCTAGACATGATAAGAGAGCTTTGTCTTGACAGCTTTTGATACCCTTGTTATATGTAAGTTTAAATTTCTAGTTTTTTGGCTTTTCGTACAGACTTGGCATTTGTGAACATCGAAGAAAGCCAGTGACATCTATTCTCTGATCACTTTTATTTCTCCAAGATGAAAACAAATGTATGTATCAGGTGCTACAGCCGGGTAAGTCTTGAGTTTTCTGATGAGTTATTTTATTCTGCAGTTTTGCACGCTTTATGGATTTCTTTGTTCTTGCATGTTTTTTTTACTTCACTGTGTTGTAAGACCCTTTCTATTTCCTCTGTCTTTTGACGGGGTTTATAGCAGTTTCTTTTTGTGATATGGGTTATTGCATGATGCTAGTCTTCTGATTTTATGTTAATCTGTTGAATTATGAGATTATTTCCTTGTGAACCCTTCTTTTGATATTTGTATATGTTTTATTTTATATACAGTCGCTGCAGTTTTGTCTTTCGATATCTGATGCACACTTTTCTTCTTGCAGTTTTACACGATGCTGTTTATGAGTTGCCATCCTTAGGACTTCTAGAGTAGTTGGCTTTCTATTTAAGGTTATAGGTTTAGCGTTGTTACTAAATAGAAATGGAAACCAAAATCGTCAAGGTATCGGATAGTAGTTTTAAAGATGGACTTGGGAAAAAGAGAAAGCATCCGGGGAACTATACTGCATATGATTCTGGAAGGTCATATGCGAAGCTGCAATGTGTGCTCTCACCTAACAGTTCCACCCAAAAGCTTGAGAAAAGGAGAAAACCGGATGGTGAAAACAAAGTTAGTGTTTCTGAGAACCACGTTGGGAAGTCTTTGGTCAGATACTACTCCTATTTTAAGAAGACTGGAGTGCCAAAGCGTGTAATGTTCTATGAGAACGGTGAATGGGTTGATTTGCCTGAGCATATTATTTGCGACATCAAAAATGATCTTGAAGCAAAAAGAGCTGCAATTGAGTTCAAATGGTGCAGTCGCCATTATGTCCTGGATTTCTTGCACATGTATCGACTAGACTTGGAAACCGGTGTAAAAACCCAGCTTGCTTGGATTGATATTGCTGGCAAATGCTTTTTTCCTGAAAGTTATGACAACCTTGAAAGGGACTGCTGCAATCATATCTGTGGGGAAGATCCAGAACGATGTGATCAACGTGAGATCAAGCTGCACCTTCAAATTGATGTCAGTGGTGGGGAGTTACCGAGGCTGAACTTGAATGAGGTCAGTGACGAGTCTGGTGACAATATGGATGATATTCAAGTTTTTCAGAGATCTTCAAATGGGCAAGATGACGAGGCATCAGAGGATAGCTGCAGTCGTGAGCTTGATAATGCTGTTGAGAAATGGGACAAAGCAGAAACTGATCAATTCTCTGGTGTCAAGCCTGCGGAGGAGCAACTTGATAAAGATGCTGTCAAACAAATGTTTGCTCTAGGTACTGCCACTCTAGGGCATGTAGAGTTGCTTGATGTGTATCAGATTTCAAGCGAGATTTCCCAAGCTCGTCTATCTCTTTTCCAGAAGCAAGCTGACATCACTAAGAAACACCGAGGAGATGCGAACATTAGATATGCATGGGTTCCTGCGAAGAAGGGAGTGTTACCTGCAGTTATGATGCATGGACTTGGAGTGGGTGGAGCATTTATTAAAAAGTCTATGTATGGTGTTGGGATTCACTTAAATGCTGCAAACTCCCCTTATTTCAGGTTTTAACTCTCTCCTCTATGCCTGTTGCCCTCTCATTTAACCTGCCTTATGTTATTTTTGTTTTCCAATTTTTAGTTCATTTTTTTTTTGGTTCTCTCTAAGTACATGTGAAAGATATTGTTTACAGTGCTAGATACTGTGATATTGACGAAAATGGTGTGCGGCACATGGTTTTGTGCCGTGTAATAATGGGGAATATGGAGCCTCTTCGTGGTGATAATGCTCAATTCTTTACCGGTGGAGTAGAGTATGATAATGGTGTTGATGATGTCGAGAGTCCGAAGCATTATCTTATCTGGAACATGAATATGAACACTCACATTTACCCAGAATTTGTAGTTAGCTTCAAGCTGTCTGTCCCCAATGCTGAAGGTGATTACAATTTGTTCTTTCTCCCAGATCTCCTTCCAATACTAAACAAAAGTTGCCATAAAATATAATTTTCATCAAAATCAACTGATGACGCATTGAATGGGAGACAGCTTATAGATCTTGCTGAAGATCAGCTTTTTGGATCCTAAAATTTTCCTCTTAGAAAAGGATCCACTTAGTGTCACCTTGTGACCTCTGGGGGTGATAGCACACTTCATCATCCCAATGGTCCAGTGAGATATTCATGGCTAATTTAAATGGGTATTTCGACCATCACATTTTGTTTTCTGCAGTATTCGAAACTGGATGACATGTAATATTTGTGCAGGGAATAAGCTTGCTACTACTCAGAGTAAACACGAGACTTCAGGGCTCTCCGTGGAAGGAACCAAAGGTTCTCCCTCACATGTAAGTTTAATTTTTACCTGAGGAGGTTCCCCTTTTCAAGGAGTCAGTTTGTATATTTGATCGGGACACAAACCAGTAATGTGGCTTGTTTGTATCAAAGCAGGATCCAGGAAGGTTATCAAATGGAGGTTCAGGGAGCGAAAAGAATAGTGCCAGTTCCAGCAGTAAAAGGCCCAGATCTTCCCTGATGCCTTTCCCTTTGCTATTCAATGCAATCTCAAGCAAAATTGCCCAGAAAGACATGGACTTGATTATTGTTGGTTACAAGGAACTTAAGGTAAAGTTTTGAACTATTTCTTTTACCCTTATGTCAAGATTATCAAATTATTTTACTGATTCTATGTGTTGTTGCAGGAGAAGAAGATATCAAGAATGGATTTCTATAAGAAGCTACGAGTGATTGTAGCAGATGATGATCTGCTGAAAGCCACCATAACAGGCCTTCAAAGGAGTTTGGGTTAGAGTAATGTGTCGACTTCTCTTTGCTGTCGTGAAACCTTTATAATTAGATTAAGACAAACCTGACTTGCTCTTTAGGAACTTACTAGTATTGTTATGATTCCTTTTTCTGAAACTAGTCTCCATTGTTCTGATATTCCTTATTTCAAATCAAAGAGTCTTATTTTGATCAACATCTTGGTTCTGTGAAAGGACCCTTTATTCATCAGCTTGAAGCTATTGGCAGTCAAAAACTCAAATCGTCCCATATACAACTTCTTTTACAAAAAAATTTACCAACGACGATGACAACAATATTAAAGATTCATCAAGAAGAAGAGCATGTTTTGAAACTGTTTATGTAAACTGTGGATGAGCTCCGGTGTCAGACGACGGATCCCATCCTGGAGGCTTTATATTGGGCCAATCGCCACGGCACCCCAACCGTATGTACAAACTCTTATTACCTTAAATAGCATAAACGAGACAGTTAAACTCAAAACGTTTACCAGATTAAACCATCAACTTACAAATGGGTTTCTTCTGTCTATTACCTGGAAGTCCCTTGTCTGAGATGATCAGTTGCTTAAGTGCACTCAATGATGCCTGAGCCACGCTCTTGGCATGCGTCGGGTCCCAACCTTGGAGCTTCACCACCACGTCTGCGTTTGAATACCCTATTTCCCTCTCTTGCTTGTTTCGCCTTGCTTCTTCTTTAGCTGATTCTTCATCTGCATTCAGAACCAATCTTGGATGTGTAAGCAATGATTATCAGTCTGTTTCCAAGGGTCACTTCAAAATGAATGTCGAGAGAATATACCTGTGGCTTCAGTCTGTGATACCCAAACAGTAAACCCGGAGTAAAGATGTCTCCACTGATCGGCTCTCCCCGCAGCTCCATGTTTACCTCCCAAAGTTGAGACAACAGTGCGCACATGGCTGCAAAGCCATGTAGATTGGTGGGCAAATTTTAAATATAGTAGCTGAAAACAGATTGAACACTAGATATGACTTTTTACCTGCTCAAGCTTTCCAATACTGAACTCTCTGCTTCAGCTACAGAATCCGGCCCTTCTGCAAGAATCCCTAAAATGGAGAAATATATATGGTCTTGAGAAGGTAGGAACATTTGTTGTAAGACAACGATCATGATCCAAAAGCAGACTCACAAGAATCGATTGTTTGCTTGGAAAAGCTTTCCAGCAACTCCTTTGAGTCTAAAGGACTGTACCTGCACAGATCATATCAACTATATCAGACTCTGAAAAGTTCCTCACAAAAAACTATTCATACTGAGCTCCTGAATGACAGGCTGAGAGGAATCTGAATTCATACCCAAGGCCAACTGCTAGCTCACGAGACACTTTTTGGTTGATTTCAGTTGAATCTCCCACGATGTAGATTGATGCACCTTTAAGAAGTTGCATCATTCCTGCAGTCAAAGATTCCCAAGATTCAACAATATCAGGCCATTTCAATTCCCCATCCACCTTTTTCATGTTCACAACCAACTGATCTTCGTCTATGTACCTGTTCTGGATAAAAACAAAAACTTCAGCCCTCAAATAAAATGTCACACGCTACAAAAAGTCAAAACTAGTCATGTAACACAACATTTACGCGTAGCTAACCATATTGTTTCAGAGGGCATAATCTTCTCAAAGAGCTGGTTAGTCTCTAGAAGTGTAATCAGCAACCCGTTCCGCTTTTCTTTAACGGCTAACGATGTTCCATCTGCGTCTACAGATATATCCTTTGGAGAAAGTATCTCACCAGTCTTCAACCTCAATCTTAACTCCACCTCTTTGCCACCATCCGTGAACTGCATCATATAATCTCAAAACTGATTTCAATTTTACTCTCCTAAATTCTACAGATATATACAAATAAGCATATGATCATTGGTATAACGATTATCAATTGATACGCATTTTTACTACATCATTCTCCAATTTAATCACTGACACTCATACACCAGCAACTAGCGTCGCAGTTGAAATGTAAAACCAGATTGATTCAGAAACCATTTGAATCAAAACAAACCGAGGCGTAAAATGCAGAAACTGACCTCATAATCGATTGTGCTAGTGGATACGGCGGATAAGCAGGTACATGAGAAGCTATTGAACCGATCGGCGGTAACATTCTGAGAGAACCGCCGGGAGCTGCGGCTTTGAATTCCCCTGAAAACGCAAGGTGAGGAGCGTATCCGACTCGGAGAAAATAAGGAAGCTTGACCAGTGATAGGGTTTAGGGAAGGAGAGTAGAAGATTGTAGAAGCCAAAGCAGAAGCAGTAGAAGCAAAAGCAGCCATAGCTGATGATTTCAAACTCTGCTTGGACAAAAGTATTACGCGGATAAGGGAAAGAGACGAATACCGATCGCTTTAATGGGCCTGGGTCAGTAATATTGCCTTCAGTTTTAGGCCCATATATTACTGTGATGAGCCCACGATACATAACGCATGTTTGTTTATATTGTTATTTTCAAGTTTTCTTTAAAAAGAAAAGTTTAAATTTTTCTTTTTTTCCGGGGTCATCTTAATTTCGTGTGATTTCTAAGACTTAAGTAATCTTGTTTTCCGAAATTTTCTCGCAGAGCTCAAAACACACACAGAGAGATCAGCCATGGCTACGCTCTTCACCACCACCGCACGTTCTTCACTTCTCTTTGTTTCATCCGTAAAGCCAAGCAAGAATTTTTCTCCTTCAATCTCCCTAAAACCTAATTCTCTCTCATTCTCTTTTGGTCATCGTCCCAGACCACTCCGGTTTTCTAAAATCCGATCTTCTCTGCCGTCGGAATCCGAATCTGACTCCGACTCCGACTCCGACCTAGAAGTGGCAGAAGTTACAGATGAATGGGGTGAGAAACCCGGAAATGCAAATGAGCCACCCCAATCTCAGCAAGATAATGTGACCGTGAATTTGATTACGGACGAATGGGGCGAGAAATCCGGACCCGAAACTGAGGAATCCGGGTCCCGGTTTGCGGACTCGGATCCTCCAAGGAACGAGGACGAGTGGGAGGAAGATATTGGCGGAGAAACTGAAGCCGACACCGGAAATGGAAGTGCGGTGTCCGATCAGACTTGGGAGCTGAAAAGGTGTTTGGCGGATACGGTATACGGAACTGAATTAGGGTTCCGGGCTGGCTCAGAAGTTCGAGCGGAGTTGTTGGAGCTCGTGAATCAATTGGAAGCTCTGAATCCTACTCCGGCTCCGATAGAGAATCCGGAGCTTCTTGACGGCAACTGGGTTTTGCTGTAAGTCCCTTTACTCCAAATGATCTTGTATTGATGTCGTAGAAACCTTAAATGGTGGCTAGGAATTGCAACACTGTAAGTTGAGAATAGTTTCTGATTCTCCTAATTGAGAATCATTGATGAAGCTAAGTGATGAGTAATGATCCAGGAATTTTCATTATAATGTTGTTCTAATTTTGCGTATCTTCTTGGGTTACGAAACAGGTATACTGCTTTCTCTGAGTTGATTCCTCTACTAGCTGCTGGTTCGACACCTTTGTTGAAAGTGAAAAGCATCAGTCAATCAATAGACTCAAACAATCTCACTATCGACAACGCCACTACACTCTCCAGCCCATTTGCAGACTTCTCATTCAGTGCTTCTGCTTCATTTGAAGTTCGAAGCCCTTCAAGAATTGAGGTAACTAAACTTACAGACACCGTGTTTAGGATACGAATATTGCTTAACCATTAATTGTTTGCACTTTAGGTTTTCGTTAACACTCGATCGAAACTTACCCGCAAAACAAAACTACAGATGTTGAAAGGGTTCCTTTGTAGTTTGAAATTGTTTTGGTACCATCATCTGTTTGTCGTAATGTTTGGTAAATGTTAGGTTTCTTTCAAAGAAGGTACACTAAAACCTCCGGAGATCAAGTCGAGTGTGGATCTCCCTGAGAGTGTGGGCGTCTTTGGGCAGCAGATTAGCCTTTCATTGCTGAAGCAATCTTTGAACCCTTTACAAGATGTGGCAGCAAACATTTCACGGGCACTCTCTGGTCAGCCACCTCTCAAGCTTCCGTTTCCAGGAAACCGAGGCAGCTCGTGGCTCTTGACCACTTATCTCGACAAGGATCTCAGGATTTCAAGAGGAGATGGTGGGCTTTTCGTGCTTGCCAGAGAAGGAAGCTCTCTGCTTGAACTCTGAGATATTTGATAAGGTATATAAAGCAGGCTTTGTTGTAAAAACCATAATCCCTACACTAGAGACCACATCATCATAATAATGCTAAATGCAGATTATTGGACCAGACATATACTTATTTGTTTGTCTCAAAATTAGATAAGTTCAGTTTTGGCTTAAAGTAATAAGAAAGATCCAGGAAAATTGGAGGGCAGATATGAGACGACTAAGTGGATCCAATCGAGAGTGACCATAACATAGATTAGAGAATCCCGAAACTAAATGACTAAATCTGATCTTTTGTTAACGATTACTTGAACCCTGAATACATTTTCTGGTTGTGGTTTTGAAGAAGAACAGGAAGACGGGTTAGTAAAGTAAGTAATATTAGTCACAAGTTTTAGTTCTCCAGGAGATTCTCCGATCATTCGACCGGTTATTAAAAAGCTCACGTAAAGCTAAACAGTTAACAAGTGATGGGCCATTGATGACTTTTGGTGGCTTCATCTCTTCTGCACCATCCACTGCAAAATGTCCTTCCTGATGACACCGTTGAACCCGTCTCTAGCATAAATTGGTTGAATCATACTGGATCCACCAGCACTGTAAGGCCTGTACTGATTGGTAGTTCCAGTTGGTCTCGGCGGCTTGATTATCATCATCGAAGCAATGGGGTATTTGGACCGAAAGTTCCTTAAGGACATGAACAAGTGCCTATCGACCTCACGGTTCTGAGGAGGCTGCGTGTAAACATGCGGCTTGAGACGGGTTGATTCTAATACTCTCTTTGCCTTGTCTATGCTTGGCTCTTTGTGTTTTGGTAGTATAACCTGGGCTGACGGCTTCATACGATCAAGGCCTCGGAGAATCCAGTTTCCTAGATTCCGACCAATTTCCATGTCCCTCTGTTGTATGTTTTTGTGGACCCTAAGAGCCATATCAAAGATTTGATGCGTCCTCCTGCATAAAAGGAAGGTGAGAGATAGAGAGTTAACAAACCAATTCTATCAGTCAAGACTCGAGAATGAAAATCAGTATCATTATCTACTGACTGTATGGCCTTAGCAACAAAAAATCCTTTCCTACTCTAAAAAGCACACCTACTTACAACTTGCATACGTCGGACTAAAATCCAGCAAACACCAAAGGTTCTATCTAATTATCTCTATGAATAAATCCATCAAAATCTGGTGTCACTCATATTCGTAAGCTATGTGTCGAATTACAAGATCATACAACCTCCATTGAGTGGTTTACCTACCAACATAAGCTAGTTCAACAATACCATATCATCTAAATAGAGACTATGCTCCCTCTTGATTATACTTTCTAAATTCGACCTCACGATTGCAACGCTTTAATCATATTTCAGGATTTCATAGTGAGACAAGACTACAACAAATCGAAATCGAAACACATTCAAAGGAAGAGGTTTAATTAGATGTTTCATACCTAGAGATACGACCTCTACTATAAACAAATCAGAACGAAACATCAGTATAAATCAGCATTGTTCAGCTAATGAATATAATCTAAAGTAATCCCACCCCGGTAGCACAAACATACTATCAAAACTACATACATCAGAGAGAACCAACTCGCGAAAATCCCCAAATTAAAAGAAAGAAAAAAGGAGAAGTCGAAGAAACTTCACCGATGCATAAAATCTCGAATCCTGGGATGCTTAGGGCTAATAATGCGACGCTGGGTCTTCAATGCAAGCCGGTACGTCCGCCTAAGCCCCAAAAAGTAGGCTGTTCCCAGAGCTAACTCCCACAACACCATTACTCTCTACAGCTTTCTTCTTCTTCTTCTTCCACTTCGTCACCTTCTTCGTCCTCAACGTATTCGAATATAATCTACAATGTTCATCCGAGAGCCGCCAGAAATTTTAATCTCATTCCCGTCGGAATCACACAGATCGCCGTTTCTAGTTTATATTAGCTTGTTTGCTTGATATGCGATTTAATCGTCTCCGTCCATTTTACTTGTTCGTCAAGATTTTTAATTATGAAGTTTTAATGGGCTGGGCTTTTTATATCCCTTAAAATGCCCATATAGAGACTATCCAGGTCCACAACAAATTTTAATAGTGGCAGTCGAGGAGACGAACTAATTATATAGAAGTATTGATTTTTTGTTTGTTCCACCTGAATTTTGGTATGCCATGTTGTTAGAAAAAGAAATATTAAAAAAATAAAAATTTCCACAAGAATCACAACAGTAAATGTGTTTTATTTTATTTATTTTTTTGATAATAGTAATACTATAAACTTGGTCTACAACAAATATATAATTCACTCTAAAAATAGAACAAAATATTCAGCAAACAGATTAATCCGAATCAAATCCGTTGGTGTTACAGTTATTCAATTATTCTACACTCAACTAGCACAAACTTTTTAATTATTATTTTTCTCTTACCTGTCATAATATTTTTTATTTCTATATTGTAAAACTAGTAAATTCCAAATGAGTAGCGGAGACGACAACTCTAGTTATTAAAAAGAGATAATAATCTCACAATAATTATTTCCTGTTTTAATACGAGATATATACTCATTTGCATATTTACTTTTTGTTTAGATAATCCCACCAATATATTCATTTGATACGAACCTTAACCTTCACTGACCCTTTCTCTCTCTCTCTCTCTACTCTCTTCTTTTTCTCTCTCTGTCGGCGATGCAGAGGCTATCGCTAGAGTCATCAGCTTCGAAGCTCCATCATAGCTATGGAGGACGAAAGGACGACGCCTATGACATCGATGATTTGAAACCAGTCTCTTCAGCCACTCCTTGTTCGTCGACTTCCGCCGCAGATTACGACGATCACGAGCTCAAAAAGGACTTAAAGCCGCGACGGTTATCATCGCTGCAGTCTCCTTTCGCGACGACGAATCAGAACCGAGAGAAGCTCGTTCACTTCATCCCGATTCTCACTCTCGTCTGCTTTATCATCCTCTTCCTCACTTCTCACACTCCATCTCAATCAGGTTTCGTTTCTCACAACGATTCAATCTTCAATGCTCGTGTGTTTTTTTTCAAAAAAATTCTGATCGGTGGTTCGATTTCGGATTGTTCTCAGATTTGGCTCAGTTTAATGGATTCATGCGTCCTTCGAAACATCTAGGTACATTTGCAGATTCGATTTCAGTTGATTCGATTTTCATATCTGGTACTACATTGAACCCGATGGATTTTACTGATTGGATTGTTTTTGAATCTCACATTAGAAGAATCAGACGAAAATCGCGAGGAAATCTCAGGATATATCAGAGCAGATACGCTAGCCATCCGTACTAGTGTAAGGAACCTTAAAGAGACGGAAAGCTTCCCGTCGAAATCACTTCCGCGTCGCCGGACATCTCACCGGAAAACCGCAGACTTCTAGCTGATGTTAATTTTTTAGAATTTGTTTTCCTCCGTCACATATTGCATGTGGATTTGGTCATTGCGATTTCAAAATAAAATTTCTGTTATAACTAAAATGGGATAGAAGGAAAAGATCAAAAAATCGAATAAAAAGCCTCGCCGACGATGAGAAAGAATAATATAACCGTCATGCTAGATTGCGCTCTTGTTAAAGTTTCAGGCGTAGGTTTACACAAGTAGTAGAGTGGAGTAAAGAGTAGCTTAGAGTGCGCCTAAACAAAAAAAGGATAGTAGTAGAGTAGTTATGCAATCCAGCTGGAATTTTTGGACCGTTACAGAGCCTCGTGCTTGGGGATTTATTATATTCCCAGCTGGAAAGAGTCTTCGTCTTCGTCGTCTTTGCTCTAGGCAATTACGCATTTACTTATTACAACTAGGATTCAGTGTAAACCAATAAATTATAATTAAATAAAAACACTATTGAGTAATATACTTAATAAGCAATCTCTTCCTCAGTTATATTTTTTCTACTATATTCTTCTTACATTATGTCACACTATCTGGTATATATAATTAATCAGCCACATATAATGCTTAGCATTTCAGATTTTTACCTAATTACAGATGTTTTGTAAACCATACATTACACTGTGAAACTTGCATGGTAAAACAGTGTGGGCGATATGATTGAAAACTACTAGTAGGACTAAATAAAAGTACCAATCCATCCTCTCGGTTCAATAAATATCTAAATCAATGAAACATTATTGCTGAACACTAGAATCCAAATAAGCTGAGAAATAGTCAAAATGTTAAACGTAATGGCAAGTGTTTATGTGTCTGGTTAGACATATCAACGTGTGTTTTTAATTTGATTACGAACAATAAAAAAAAAAAGAAAAAGAAAAAAAAAAGGCATTTGGTGAGAGAAGTGATGCCACGCGGGTCTGTCATTATGACGACTGTCACTTTAGCCCACCATCATCGCCGTGACGCTATTTCTCCCTCATTTTATGTAATACGTGTCAAATAATCATTGGCTATTCCCATTGATTACCTTCCTCACTTTTATAAATCTTGTTGATTACTTGTTGTTGTTTCAATGGGGAGGAGTTATGACTTATGTGACTTGAAGCTTAAAAGTTTGCAAATGTAGTAGTGTCATTACTTTTTGTCATAGGATTCTCTTTCTTAGTTATTATTAAAAGCATGTTTATGTGATTATCTTTTCTAGGATTAGTCTTTAAATACGATTCAAATGACGTTGAATTGGTGACGTATATACACTTGGCTTATTTGACTTCTAGGAGATTCGTCGTAGTATTATAGTTATCATGATGATAGACGTATTCGACATTTGGTAGGGAAAGTAAATTTTAACATTTTCAATACTAGGGTGGATATCGCGTTTTGAGAATTAGGTAAGATCCAAACCGGATATAAACTGCGGGAAAATTGTGAAGGAGAGAGCTTTGTTTTCTCAGCAAATTGGGTAGTTGCTTACGGTTTTTCTATACATAGAACCAAACATCCCTCTTTAGGCTGATGAGTGAGAGAAAAAGGCAGAGAAGGGTGTAAAGATGGGTTGAGGATTTCCGGGTTTCCTTCACACCAAAGAGAATGGCTGTTTCATTGCCAAATGTGTACAAGTGAGAATATGTTCATGCTTTTAGGACAATCCCAGTTTTTAGAGTTTTTCTTTTCTCCATCTATGTAAATTTGTTTCATCAAACTCTTGTATTTTTATTTCACGAGGAACTCTTTTGTTTCTGGAATTTGAATCTCGTTGTTAATATCGATCATGTTGTTTGGCATATATGAAACACATCATTGATGTCAGTCACAGAAGTAACCTTTCAATCTTCAATCTTCAGATGTTCCAGCCTTAGTAGCTCTTATTGCCTTATTCCCACCTCTCTTCTTTTCAGCCTTGTCTTTCTCAAACTTATCTCTATCCCTCTTCCCATTGTATACAACCAGATTGAATTTATTTACAGGATCTCAATACCATTTTTGGAAACTCGCGAACCGGATTTCAAGTTTGGTTCTTACAAATAGATTTGGATAAGATTGGTTTTGTGGATCGGATAAAACTTATAAACTCACTTGTATAAGCAAAGCAACACCATCCTCACCCAGTGGCGGACCCAGCCCAAAAATTAAGTGGGTGTAAAGTGACACTTTCAGGATTCGAACTCACCATCTCTCATAAATTATACACGTAAACATAGCCATTTTGCTACATTGATAATTATGATCAAAGTAAATTTTTAAATAATTTGTAAGTTACTGGTGGCAGCTGCTGCCACCACCAACCACAATGTAGGTCCGCACCTCACCAACAGTAGACACAAGAAAAGCAAATTGTATTATCAAAGCAACACCATCTCACCAGCAGTAGACACAATTGCTTCAGAAGAAGAAGAATAATCAGAAGAAACGATATGAAATATCCTCTGGAGTTGCAGAGAATCTCTAAAGTTGAGTTTTTTCCTGGCAACTCTAGAAGACAAGATCTTTTTGCTTGAAACAGACCAAGACTCCAAGAGAGTGGATATAAATGGTTGGTTTTTAGCAGGAATCTAGAATGTTCGTCCACTCCAAGGCTCAATCTCTGCAAATTTAGTTCAAGAAAAGATGAAGCAGAGCAAAAATTCAAACCCATACAGACTTGACAGCTCTCTGCTAAGCGAATAGAACGAGCTCAAGCGGCGAGAAGACTCTTATGAAGAGAGAGGGTCTCAAGGAGAAAAAGAGGGGAAGACTAAATGAATGAAACCATCAAACTATCTTTTCTTACACTGCCTTAAGTGTTGTCGTTTAACAAGAATGTGTGTGTGTATTCAAAGGGACTCCGATATGTTAGGTTTCCTTATGTAAATCAATACAGCAAATATTAATCTCAATGCTCCTTCCATTTCTATCTCACTCACTTTCTTTCTCTCTCGATCTTCTTCAATTCTTCTATCGATAGGCTCAGTATCTGTTTTTTCCTGACATCACTATCAAACCCATTTTTCTATCGTTCAATCTCAAGTCTTTGTTAGGTTTTTTTTTTCTAACTTAAGCAGTAACAAGAGATATCAAAACATCGATACAATCTGAGGAATGGATTTGAGTATCGCTTAATGAAGTTTTGATCTTTGGTTTTAGTTAGAAACGGAGAGTTTTTGGGGATTGTATATATTGAGAGGTATAAAGGTTTGATCTTTATGATTTTTCTTCAAGAGTTTAGCTTATACGAGTATAATCTGTTACTTTGGTTTTGGGGTTTTTGTTGCTTAGGTGATAATGATACCAGAACTGGGGAGAAGACCGATGCATAGAGGTAACGAAGATCCTTCTTTTGGGGATGATTATGAGAAAGAGATTGGAGTATTGCTCGGTGAGCAGCAGCGACGCCAAGAAGAAGCTGATGAGCTTGAGAAAGAGCTTAACTTGTATAGAAGTGGCTCTGCACCACCGACTGTGGATGGTTCTGTTAGCGCTGCTGGAGGGCTTTTTAACGGCGGAGGTAGGGCTCCTTTTTCGGAGTTTGGTGGAGTTAATAAGGGTAATGGGTTTGGTTCTGATGATGAGGAGTTAAGGAAAGATCCGGCTTACTTGTCTTATTACTATGCTAATATGAAGTTGAACCCGAGGTTGCCACCGCCTTTGATGTCAAGGGAGGATTTGAGGGTTGCTCAGAGGCTTAAAGGGAGTAGCAACGTGTTAGGTGGTGTTGGGGATAGGAGAAATGTGAATGAGAGTAGATCTTTGTTCTCTAAGCCACCTGGTTTTGATCAGATGAAGCAGCATGAGTTTGAGGCTGAGAAAAATAGTGCTTCTTCTTCTGAGTGGGATGCTAATGGATTGATCGGTTTGCCAGGTTTGGGGATTGGAGGCAAGCAGAAGAGTTTTGCTGACATGTTTCAGGTTGGTGATACCTTTTCTTATTACAACATCGCTTCTTGGTAGCTTCTATTGGATGTCTATTGTTCGTTATGCTTTGATACTTTGTCAATGTTTTCTCTCTTAGATAATTCTCTCTGTATGTGTATATTTCTCTATTCAGCTAAGCAGCATATATTCCTGCTTATGTGGATTGCTTTCTTGCAGGATGATATGGGGCATGGAGATCCTGTCGTACAGCAGCCCTCACGTCCTGCAAGTCGTAATGCTTTTGATGAAAATGTTGACTCTAAGAATAATCTGTCTCCATCTGCATCACAAGGCATTGGCGCACCATCACCATACAGCTATGCAGCTGTTCTGGGCTCCTCTTTGTCTAGAAATGGAACTCCAGATCCACAGACCATTGCTAGGGTGCCTAGTCCCTGTCTTACTCCCATTGGGAGTGGGAGAGTGAGTTCAAATGATAAGAGGAACACAAGTAACCAAAGCCCGTTCAACGGAGTTACATCTGGTCTCAACGAGTCTTCTGATCTCGTCAATGCTTTATCTGGCATGAACCTCTCAGGTTGTGGCGGGTTAGATGAACAGGGTCAGGCTGAGCAAGATGTCGAAAAGGTCAGGAGCTATATGTTTGGACTTCAAGGTGGGCATAATGAAGTCAATCAACACGTTTGCCGAAACAAATCTGATCAAGCCCATAAGGGAACAGGTTCTTGGAAGAATCCACAGTTGAGAGGGTCACAGGGATCTGCCTATAGTGAGGGAGGTGGACTGGGTACTCATTACCAGCATCTTGATAGCCCAAACTACTGTCTGAACAACTATGCACTAAATCCAGCTGTAGCTTCTATGATGGCTAGCCAACTCGGGAATACTAATTTTTCTCCAATGTATGAAAATGTTTCTGCAGCATCTGCTTTGGGATTTTCTGGAATCGATTCCAGACTTCATGGGGGAGGTCAAAATCTCTCTGAACCACGTAATCTTGGCAGGTTCAGTAATCGAATGATGGGAGGAGGCGCTGGTCTACAGTCTCATATGGCAGACCCTATGTATAATCAGTATGGGAGGTTCTCTGAGAATGTTGATTCCCTTGATCTTCTTAATGATCCTGCAATGGACAGGAACTTTATGAATAATTCATACATGAATATGCTTGAACTCCAGAGGGCTTATCTCAGAGCTCAGAAATCACATTATGGTGTTCCTTACAAATCTGGGAGCCCTAACAGCTATAGCGGTTATGGGAGTCCAACATTTGAGTCTAATATGTCATATCCTGGCAGCCCCTTGGCTCATCATCTTCTGCCAAATTCTCTTGTGTCACCTTGTAGCCCTATGAGACAAGGTGAAGTTAATATGCGATATCCATCTGCAACAAGAAACTATCCGGGAGGCGTAATGGGTGCTTGGCACATGGATGCTAGTTTGGATGAAGGCTTTGGATCGTCAATGCTGGAAGAGTTCAAAAGTAACAAAGCAAGAGGATTAGAACTTTCTGAAATAGCTGGCCATGTTGTAGAGTTCAGGTATTTCCTTGAAAGTCTTTTACCTTTTTTGTGTGTGTACAATTTGTCCCGACCTAACACTTACTGATATGATCAGTTCGGATCAATACGGGAGCCGGTTTATTCAGCAGAAACTCGAGACAGCAACAACTGATGAGAAAAACATGGTTTATGAGGAGATCATGCCACAAGCTCTCGCCCTGATGACAGATGTTTTTGGAAACTATGTGATTCAGAAGGTAGATTTATTTATTTTGTTTATTTTGGAGGTAAGATATTGTAACATAAGTTAGTACTGACTTTGTCTTCCTACAGTTCTTTGAGCATGGACTCCCGCCACAGAGGAGAGAATTGGCAGATAAACTCTTTGACAATGTTTTGCCTCTTAGCTTACAGATGTATGGTTGTCGTGTTATCCAGAAGGTAAAGTCTAGTTCTCACCTGTTTACTGTTCTCTATAAGTCTATATTTGCTTATGAGTTTCATAAGTTTTTCTGTTTTTACCTTTTAAGGCAATTGAGGTGGTTGATCTAGACCAGAAAATTAAAATGGTGAAAGAACTAGATGGACATGTAATGCGATGCGTACGGGATCAGAATGGGAACCATGTTGTTCAAAAGTGTATCGAATGTGTCCCTGAAGAAAACATAGAATTCATTATTTCCACTTTCTTTGGCAATGTTGTGACCCTCTCCACTCACCCATATGGGTGCCGTGTTATTCAGGTTCTTGCTCTTAGTAATAGAGAGAGATTACACATTTGTTGATCGTATGCTTCCAAGTAAAAGTCTTCTTGTCTTATGTTGCAGAGGGTATTGGAACACTGTCATGACCCTGATACAGAGAGTAAGGTTATGGAAGAAATCATGTCCACTGTTAGTATGCTGGCTCAAGATCAGTATGGAAACTATGTTATTCAGGTTTGTAAAAATATGAATTACTTGGTATTTTATACAGTTTGCTCAAAACTAATACTGGTTTTGTTTACAGCATGTATTGGAGCACGGAAAGCCTGATGAGCGCACTGTAATAATCAAGGAATTAGCGGGAAAGATTGTTCAGATGAGCCAGCAGAAGTTTGCTTCGAATGTCGTTGAGAAATGTTTGACTTTTGGAGGTCCAGAGCAACGGGAATTGCTGGTGAATGAGATGCTTGGCACAACTGATGAAAACGAGCCTCTTCAGGTTTGTCAAACACATACTTTCAGATGATTGTTGGGGTACAGAAAAGAAACTATTAGCTCATAATCTTCTTCATCTTTTGTATATAGGCAATGATGAAGGATCAGTTTGCCAACTATGTAGTGCAAAAAGTTTTAGAGACATGTGATGACCAACAACGTGAGCTGATACTTACTCGAATTAAAGTGCATCTCAATGCTCTAAAGAAATACACTTATGGAAAGCACATTGTTGCTCGTGTTGAAAAACTCGTTGCTACTGGAGGTATGTATAATATGTTCTTTGGGTTAAAAGTTTCGACCTTTATCTGCTACAAACCTACCAAATTGTCTTTACTGCATTGATTTCTATGTTCTTACTTGGTTGTTGAAGAGAAAGAGAGACAAAACAAGCATTTCTGTGGCTATTCCTCTTCTCTAAGTGCTTTTTTCTTTTCTTATATGCAGAGAGGAGAATGGCTTTGCAGTCCCTAACCCAGCCTCAGATGGTGTGAGGCCGCAAGTAATGTACAGCTTAACTAGGGTGGATGGCTCTGCCATTGCGTTTTGAGAATTAGGTAAGTTCTAAACCAGAAATAATCTGCGGGAAAATTGTGAAGGAGAGCTTTGTTTTCTCTGCAAACATCTGTAAAATTGTGTAGCTGCTTACGGTTTTCTATACATAGAACCAAAGATCCCACTTTAGGCTGATGAGTGAGAGAGAGAAAATGCAGAGAATGGTGTAAAGATGGGTTGAGTGAGGATTTTAGGGTTTCCTTCACACAAAAGAATGGCCGTTTCATTGCCAAATGTGTAGAAGTGAGAATATGTTCATGCTTTTAGGACAATCCCAGTTTTTAGAGTTTTCTCCATCTGTGTAATTTGTTTCATCAAACTCTTGTTTCCTATTTCACGATAAACTCGTTTGTTTCTGTAATTTTGCAAACTTGTTGTTTATATTGACCATGTTGCTTGGTACACAAGATACATATCATACATGCGACAATCACAGAGCACAACCTTATAAACAAAATCAATCTTGGTCTCTCTAGTAGAAATGGAACAAAATCATTATAGATCAATCTCAATGTCATCATCCTCTTGAATCTTCTGACCAAAACCTCTTGGTCAGCTCTGGCTCTCATAGGCTTCTTCTTCCAACTTGTCATAGGATCTCAAAACCGGTTTAGAAACTTGCACGAAAGGTTACGACAGAAATACACGAATGAAAAGTTACGAAATAAACAAATGAAAAGATACACGAAAAGACCCTAACATTTATAAATAACATAACACAATTTGGTGACATTTTTTTCAGTTTTATATTATCATTGTATAGATAGATTCTCGTATATGCCCTGATATGATACGAACCGTCATGACTGACAACTTTTTCTTTTTACGTTTTAGTGAATAACATGCTCACAATTTTTCGTTTCAATTAATTAAACAAACTCTTTAACTCTTTGAAGTATTATGATCAAATTATCAATAACCCAAATATTCTTTGAAATATCTTAGCACAGTTGAAGTATAAGAGATGGTTCTTTCTACCATAGACTCTAGAGAAAACCAAAAATCATCAATGAAAACTAAAAAGAAAAAAACAAATCAATAAAAGAAAAAAGATTAGAGGTCAACGTGGCACTTGGTGGGATGAAACTGGAACCCTCCGGCTGAGCTAGCGGTACTCAGCGGAACCTTGAGATGACACTTAATTTTAGGCTTAAAGGCCCATGAGTTCAAAAACGCAAACTTAAACCTCATCTTTAACCTCAGCTTCACGTCGATCCTGTAAATCACAGACTTCCGATCCTCCCTTAGATCCCTCCGGCCACCGGCGTCTAACAAAACCAGGTTCTGTCCCTTCAACTCCGTTCCAACCAAAGCCGTATTCTTATGCCCCTGATAAAACGACGTCATATTCACGGCGCCAAAACGCTCATCGCCATAGTAACCCCTCACCTCTAACTGATCATAGCGGATCCCGAGACGCTGGTTAGGGTTACGTATCGCAAAATTCAACGAGAGGTTGTAGTGGAGGTTCTGGCTTTGCGGGTCGAGCTCAAAAGACGTTAAGTTAGCATCCGTGACTTGGAACTTCATGACTGTGGGTCGGAGTAGCAACCAGAGGAATAAAGCTATGACTCCAAGGGTAACAGCTGCATAGAAGAAAATTGTACAGATGATGTTTACGAGACAAGAACCGCAACAAAAGAGACAGCTCGAGAAGCATGCACAGATGCTGCAACATACGTCGGCGCCGCTTGTTCGGTCTTCGCTGTAGTAGGTTCTAACCGGAGAACGGATTGGTGGACCGTAGTTGGCGCCGTTTAAGTGGTAGTTTCCGGTCGCCATGTGTTTGATAGGGTTTAATAATGAGTACTATGAATATGAGAGATATTTATAAGATTGTTTTGCAAGGCAACGAGAATACGTAGCTACTATTGTATATACGTGTGGATCATATATATATATATATATATATGTGCAAATAATATTTCCTTATCCAGTAAATATTTTTTTTATTTTTTCTGGTGAATCCTTATTTTCGTAGGAAAACTAACTAACGCGTGAAAGAGGATGTTCATGTGTGGTTTTTATCTTATCATGCAAAAAAAAAATAAACGAAACTAAATAAACTAATTAAGCTTATATAATAAACAGGATTACACTGTATATTTGTTTGTTTTTGTAAAAAAAATATATACACTAAATATACTTCGATTTGAAATTTTAGAATATTTGGCCGGATACGAATCCAAAACCCAAAAATATAAATTTAAACGACTCAAAAGAATTGCCAAAAATATATGATACTAGTTTTTTTGTACAAAACCCCACTTAATGATACAGTATTTGCGTAAATGATAGACAAATATTCATGGGTATTTACAGAACTAGACCACGTATGTTTTAGCTATTTGCTGAAAACGTATCCTATTTTAAAATACTATATATGGGTATCACGTGCATTGATGATATCCACATCCACGACCACGAGGGTTATGGCTGTGACACTGAGATTAACGAATACTTTTGCAAATTCCAGTCACCCTTTAACGTCGTCCGTACTGTTCCGAGTAAGCAAATCGATCGGCAACAAGACAGCATCATCATTATCAGTCAGGACGGTAAAAATGGCGACTTTTGCTGGGTCTGACTCTGAAACGACACCGTCTACTACCTCGAGGGTCATCGATTCTCATCTCCACATTTGGGCTTCTCCTCAAGAGGTTCCTACTCTTACACAATTTTTTTTTATTCGTAATTAATAGAATTCGATTAAGCTAGCAATTTAGCTATGAGATACTTTTTGGAACTGAAATTGATTCTACTAAGATGATAATGATTTGATGAATCCCCAAATACCTGTTTTCAGGCAGCGACATATCCTTATTTCCCAGGCCAAGAACCTACTTTGACTGGTGATGTCGATTTCTTGCTCAAGGTTTAAGCTTTTAACTCTGCTCTAACACTATCTTCAATTCTCATGGGTTTTGAGCAAAAATGGAGAAAAAAACAATTTCTTCTTTGATGCTTGTTGTGCTATATCTCCTCTGTTTACTGTTTTGATGCTGTTTGTCGTCTTAATTTAGAATATGGAAGAGGCAAGAGTAGATGGAGCTCTTATTGTGCAACCCATCAATCACAAGTTTGATCATTCTTTAGTGACAAGGTCTCGTCTTTTCCTTATACCTCAATCTGCATTTTCCTAAAACAATGCTTTGTATTTCTTTCAGAATTATGCTTCTCTCATTTTGCTTAGTTATGGTATGTCTGTCTCGCTGCAAATTTTTTTGTTTGAGTATATGTCTATGGGATGCATTACTGGGGGGATTGGCTAGTCATGGTTCTGAGTGAAATGCAAAATTGATCTCCAATCAAGTCGGTCCTTTAATTGGATGCGATGTCAGTGGTTTAGTTTAAGTTACTTTTGAAGGTGATTTTAGTTTCTTATTGACAGTGTTCTGAAGAAATACCCGTCGAAGTTTGTTGGTTGTTGCCTTGCTAATCCCGCAGAAGATGGCACTGGAGTTAAGGACCTTGAGAATCTTGTTTTAGAGGTCTTCCCTTTCACTGTGTCTCAAAGCATCTCAATATACATGTATGCATCACATTTCTCAGAGTTTTATCTGTTATTGTAGAGTAATTATCGTGCTGTTCGGTTTAATCCCTATTTGTGGCCATCCGGTCAGAAGGTACCAATTCAATATTTACAGTTACCATAGATCAAGTTTTCGCCTTACATTTTGATTATCAATGATTTTCACAAACACAGATGACAAATGCTGTTGGCAAAGCCTTGTTCTCTAAAGCAGGGGAGCTTGGTGTGCCTGTTGGCTTCATGTGCATGAAGGTCTTGTAGTAGTTTGACTTGTATTCTCCAAAGCTTGTGTTATATACGAAGATCTTTCTTTACAAGTATTGTTTTCTATATTCAGGGTCTGGATCTGCACATTGCAGAAATTGAGGAACTGTGCACAGAATTTCCAAAGACAACTGTTTTACTAGATCACGCTGGATTCTGCAAAGTACCAGAGTGAGCTTTTCTTTGCTACTCGTAAAACTAATTCATTCCCCTGTAATTCCTATAGAATATATTACTAATACTTATGGTTTCACCAACCTGCAGAAATGGTGATGCAAAGCTTGCTTATACTCAACTCATGAAGCTCTCTAAATTCCCACAGGTGAAAAAGGAAAAAACATTCATTTACGAATTTGAATTCTCACTAGCACACATATGATACGAATCTAATAGACGAATATCAAAACAAGCAGGTATATGTAAAATTCAGTGCTCTATTCAGGATCTCAAGAACAGGTTTCCCTTATCAGGACCTAGCACCCCTCCTATCTCAACTTGTGTCCCAGTTTGGGGCAAATCGTGTCATGTGGGGCAGGTAAACATACTTATTTACCTTGCTTTCCCGACTGAAACACCACAAACAAACAAAAAAAACTTCTATATGAACTAACAATATGGACTGGCTGATCTGCTGCAGTGACTTCCCATTTGTTGTTCTTGAATGTGGATACAAAGAAGCCAAAGAAGCTGTGACTATTATCGCAAAAGAAGCATCCTTGTCAAGTTCTGAGATGGACTGGATTCTAGGAAAGACTCTGATGCAGCTCTTCCCTGGACAATGGTTTCTTCCTTGAGAGGTTTGTCAGGAGTAACAGGTTGCATGAGGGTGAGATAACGAAGCAAGTAATGGAAGTTATATCATTGCAGAAGCTTAACTATTACTTGATGTATACCAATTTAGTAAATCGATATAACTTTGATGTTGGTTGATATCTAATGATTAATCGAGGGATGATAAAGGCCTGGATGTTGATGTCTAATATTAGGAGTGCTCGTCGAAAATGTCTTCCACATTGGGTGAACTGCAAGGATCCCCTTTTTGTGTTCAGTAAGGTGATGTGATAACTTATTACTTAATCATCTGTGAATTTGCTTAGACATTTATGAGGGTTTGGTTTTTTTGAGAGAAGGACAAAGCTGGCTTCTCTTCTTTTAAGTCTTGGTTAGCTAGTATCTTGAGGGCATGTATTAGGTTATCTCAAGAATTTTGACAGATTATATGAAGGATTCCTCTGACACCAAACGAGAAACTGGTTATGGCCTTTGACTTGATGACCTTACCTAGATAGTTATTAAGGATCTGAAATTGTGGGGACTATCATGTGATTTTAAGCTTATATTGAAACTTGAAGGATGGAGGTTGTGAACCTGCAATGACTACTGTTTTCATTCCGATGGTTAAGAAAACTAAGTAGCGAGAAGAAGTTAGTTGCATTGCAAAGCTGTTTCTGGAAACTCTTCAGTCTGATAACATACAAATGCATGATGAGTTGTACTCTTATTGATGATATAGCACCAAGTGTGTTGAGGAAGAGGGAACTTTGTGCAACACAGACCCTTCTTGTAGCTCATCTCTTGAAACACTTTCATTCAGGTGAAATATATGATGTGTAAGCCTTGAGGATTGAGACATACATATCAATGCCCTTCAAGTACTCAGATTGACCCAGATACTGCAAAAAGGCAAGATGAAAGAATGGCGTTAGAAATTGCTCATGGGAGGTGATGATCCACCAAATAATAAGCAAAACTGAAGGATGCTCCACGACCATCTGAAATGTAACATTTGCAAAAGAGACAGTACCTCATTATGATCATGAAGCAAACTCGGGGTGTTCGATATAGGAGAGAACCCAATTGCAAGCAAGCCTGCTTTTCGGAAATATCGAGAATCTGTTGATGCAGGGAAAATCTCAGGCTTACTAGTATTTCCTCCAGCTTCTTGCACAGCATTTTCTAAAAGTTCCAACCATGGATTTGAATCATCTATTGGTGTAACTAACTGATTCCTTGCAAGCTCCTGGTCCGCCCGCCATAGCTGACATACCGAGGGGACTTGTTAGATACATGGCATTTTTAAATCTCTGGCTACAGTACTAAGAATATTACCGTGAGGGACATGTTTCGGGCAGGAGGTGCCCATTCCTCTACCAAACGTCTTTCTAGTGCTTCAGGATCAGCAGTGGGTGGAACACGGATGTCGAAACCAGCTTCCGCCACAGATGGTTGCAGGTTCATTACAAATCCCTTTATTAAAAAGAGGTCCAAATTGTCATGTTCAACCACATATATCAATTTTGGTTACCACTCCAAGTGTGAAAAAAAAATAAAGAGAGAGGAATACATCTGGAGTAGGAGTGCCAGCTTTGAGGAAAACCATGTTAACAGAGATAACGTCGCCTTCACCTTTGAAACATTCTTTGTGTTTGAGCTGATCAAACTGAGAAGCTCTGAATCTCATGATACTCTCAATGCTTTTATTGAGATTCTCCATGGCAGAGTCATCATAAAGCTTTGCGCCATGGCCAGGTTGTCCAACAGCTTTAATCTGGAGCGACCATGGAATCCTCTCTCCATTAAACACCCTGTAGCTATCCCCGGAGGAAGATGGTAAACCTGAGTCGATTCATCACATTATATATTGCACTAAATATATAACTCAAAAACTCATTTATTAATTTCTTTCTATTTCAAACCACTTCTTTTTTGGTTTGGCGGCTTTCAACTACCTTTTAAAATGAAATATTAAATCTAAATAAAGAAAACTTGGTAAGTAACTTTGTTAACCTTCGTCAAGCACGATGGCAATGTTGAGGCTTTTGAAGGTTTCGGATTCGACAAACTTCCCAACACCATCAGCGCCACCTATCTCTTCATCGGGAACGAAGGTGACATAAACGGATCTAACCGGCTCAAATCCAGAGGCTATGAGCTTACGAATGGATTCTAAGTACTGCATCCCAACGCTCTTCATGTCCTGAGTTCCTCTAGCGTAGATTTTGCCGTCTTGGTCGATCTCTGCTCCGAGCGGAGGATGATCCCACTTATCTTCCTCAAAGGGGACAACATCGACGTGAGAGTTCAAGAGGATCGCAGGTAAAGAAGGATCTGAACCAATCCATTTAAGGAGAACGACAGGCTTTCCTGGAACGAACTCGATAGAGTGAGACTCGAGATGGAGAGAGATGGATTTGGCCTGAGAGATAATGAAATCTGCAGCTGCGGTGTAATCAGGAGTTGGATGCACGGTGTCGATTCGGAGATAGTTCTGGAACCTGGTAATGATCTCTGTCTCCTCTGTTTTAGCTAATGATGGAGAGAGAGCCATTGATGAAGAAGCTTTCTCTCCCCACTCATGCAGTCTTGTGTTTAAGTAGCAAGTTTTTAACTTGTAGTATACCATGTAAAAGCTTCATCTTTCCCATCAGCAACGTGATCCGGATCTCCCACCCAAACCGGATCCGATCTTGTTGTCAGACATCTTCGTTTTTGTCAGTTTTCTAGCATTTTACTATATACTAAATAATTTTATAAACGTGGTGAGTCTTTTATATATATATATATATATATATATATATATATATAAGATTCGAGACTATTGTTCAATTTGTTCCCAAATCACTAAGAAGTCCATCCGCGCTCCATCATTAGCTTCTTCAACTAATTGCAATGGATAAAGAAAGGGATGTGAATACGATACTTATATATATTTAGCTAATTACGATACTTATATATATTTTTTGGTAGAAAAGGGGAGGCAACTGGCAAGCCTCCAACTATTCTTAATAGAAAAAAAAAACTCACTTCATTAGCATCCCCTAACATCAGCAAATGCACAAATGTCAGGAGAAAATTCAAAAGAATGCAATCCTAGATCCAAAGAGACGCATAGTTCGCTAATCGATCAAATACATTACTTATGCGTATTTGTGTATCCATCAAAACTGAAAAGCAAAATCTTAATTATTTATTTGATACCAAATTTTAAGCAGCAATAACTTATGTAAAGGTAACCGATTCTATCATTATGTTTACCATGAATCCTCAATCTTTTGGAGCTACTCAATGCTCTACAATTCTTAACTACTTTATTTGTGGTTTTAATAAATTCAACTTTTGTATTGGATAAGAGTTTCGTTCTTCGACAACCTCCGTCCGGCCCGGAATCTAATTGAAATTGTAAGGGCTAATCACAAGCCGGCCCAATAGACCGTGGCCTGTTCATAAAATGCATTCACCGCCTCAAATTAAGGCGAGACAAAAGATCCCACATCGATCTAAAGAGAAAGTCAAATGATATTACATCAACTATAAAAGAAGATGACAAAAATGTTAAGAAAGCATGTATACTAGAGTGAGAGTCAGGAATATTACCCGATTCTATCTCTGCGACTAAGTTTGACATTAATCAGCTAGTCAAGTTACAAGATCGTGATTAGTCGATCGGCGGTTTCTAAATTTAATCGGTAATCCGTCGACTCTTTATTTAATAGTATTCAATAAGAAGTTCTTTTGTTTCCCCGTTTTTCATCACCATTTAATCACTATATCTATCAACATTAGTTTACACGATAATCCAAGTGAGCATATAATCATTCTTTGTGTTTGTTTTTTATCCTTGTATATATATATATTAAAATATACTACTTCCATACGATTTTGAGTTGGATACTCTCTCACTCACTCTCTCTTACTTCCAACTTCCTTACTTCCTTTCCTACGTTTCTTTGCGTTTGTAGATGATCCACCTCTGGGATTTCACAAAATCCATTGGCTTCTTCTCTGATTGTTCTTGGCAATAATCGAAAGGTTTCACATTTGTGCTCTTGGGTTCCTAACTTTGGGTTTTAGGGTTTCTTGGTCGATGTGATGAGTCACCGGCGAGATTCCCGCGGCGATGCTGTTCACGTGAGATTCACCGACGACACTCCACCGGAGAATCGGTTTCCGTATCCCGGCGACAATTCCGTCTGGGCCACTGAGGATGAGTACAACCGTGTCTTTACAATCAACCCCGACGACGCAGAGCTTCCGAGCAAGAAAACACGGACTTCCTCCTCCACCGGGATCGGGAAATCGTTCTTCAAGACGAAGCTCTGCTTCAAATCCCGCGTCGGAACTTGTCCCCTCGCCGCGAGCTCTTGCCATTTTGCTCACAGCTCGGAAGAGCTCCGTCGTCCACCGCCGCTGCCTAATCGGCAGGAGACTGCGACGGAGGCTTCAAGAAACAGAGAAAGCTTTGCTATGAGTTTCGGCCCTCGTGGTTATGGTGGTGCTGCTAGTGATGGTGGCAATGTTGCTCAGACTTTGAAGCCTCCAAATTGGAAGACAAGGATTTGCAATAAGTGGGAGATTACTGGGTATTGTCCTTTTGGTACTAACTGCCATTTTGCTCATGGAGCTTCAGGTAAAGTTTTCGCCTTTTTTTATTTTTAATCTCTATTAGTAACCTCAATTTGCTTCAAACTGTAGTATAGAAAATGGGTTTTAATCAGTGTTGCTTGATGGATTGTGAGATTAGAGTATCACCCTACAGGTTAATGGATGCTGAATCTCATGAATTGACTGAGAGATGAAATGTTTCCATGTAGTAGCTAGCTAAAAGTTTGAGTCTTTATGATTTTTTTATGCAGAGTTGCACAATTTTGGTGGAGGCCTTGTTGGAGGAGAAGGTAAGATCGGAACATCCATCACTCCCGACATAAAGCAGACGGGACAAGTAGACACAGTGGCAAACCTCATTTCTCCCGGAGTCCCGCCTCAACGGACATCTAGTGCCGTCATGCAGAAACCCAACGGGGTCAGAACTCAACGGAAATGGAAAGGACCGGATAAAATCAGTCGGATTTATGGTGATTGGATCGATGAGATTGAATAATGCATATTTTTCACTGATTTGTTGACCAAGGTATAGCCTAGTTGTAACTATGTGGACATACTAGCATCCTCACATAACAAAGACAACAAAAGAACTTGCTCTTCTTTCTGTTGTATCATCTTAATGATCTCTTTCTATGATGCCAATTCTAAATCTGATCATGTAGCAGCAGTTTAAACCGAGTAAATCATGTTTCGTACTTGTAAACCTGACCATCAAGGCTACTTATTTTTTCTCTATTTACTTAGGTCAAATATTATTGTTTTAGAAACTGTTTTTTCGTTTTGACTGGTCTCAAGTTATTTTTAACATCCAAAATGATTTATTAAGACAGTGATTTTTTTATTATTAATTTTTTTTTTTAAGAAAAAAAGACAGTGATTTTTCTTTTTTTAACTGTCACAGAAGACTCGCTCAAAATGCTAAGCAAAGCCACTTCTGTCTCTCAGACATAGCCACTTTTTTCTCCTCATTCCACTCTATTAATTTGGAATTATATGTCTTCTTTCGCAAGGAATTCTTAGAACACACCTTTCTTATCTCCCAAGAAATCTACAGAAACTGGTAGAATTGGGGGATTCCAACCTTCAAATGTCGTCAACAACATCAATACCAGCTACTGATGTTTTCCCTACCTCTTCCATGCCTGTCACCGTAATTTTGACTGGCGTGCTTCTCTTTGTAATTTTTGCTGGATTCTTTTCTCTTTTCTTCTGGCAATTTCTCCTGAATCGATTATTTTCAACTTGGAACCTTCAGCGAACACCTTACGCTGACCTAATCCATGTGGCCACTCCGCCTGAAAATACTGGCCTCGATCCACTTATCATCCGCTCATTTCCAGTGTTCCTCTATTCATCCGCAACAATGAAATATCACGGGACAGAATGCGCTATCTGCTTGTCAGAGTTTTCAGATGAAGACACAGTTAGGCTCATAACAGTTTGTCGTCACCGCTTTCATTCAAATTGCATTGATCTTTGGTTCGAGTTACACAAGACTTGTCCTGTTTGCCGGTGTGAGCTAGACCCAGGCCTTGTCGGATCTGGAAGCCATGAATCTTTGCATAACACAATCACAATTACTATTGAGGACGTAAACCATGACGAAGAAAATCCTCCTACCACTGGTTCCAGCAAAAGGATAGTGGAAGCCTCAGCTTGGCGATTCTCGAGGTCACATTCTACCGGACATTTCATGGTTAAGACGACAGATGTCAATGTGAAAATCAAAAGAAGGCATTACCAAACAGGAAGCTGTGTCTCATTCGACGAACTTACTCGGTATGATGAAGCAAGGTGGCTTGGTGATTCATCATACATTAGCAGGATTGAAGTCTAGTTTACTGATTAATTCTGTTACATTTTCCTTTTTGTGTTCTTTGTAGCAGTAGATATTTCAAAATTGTAATAAGATCTGTAGTCAGGTTCTCATGCTCTTATCAGATAACTGAGAAAATAATAAGAGTCACTCCACCGGTTTTTCTTCAGAAGTGTTGTTGTCTTCTGCAGTGTCTCCATCTTCAGAAGTGTTATCTTCTTCAGTGTCACTATCTTTAGAAGTGTTGTTGTCTTCTACAGTGTCACCATCTTCAGATTCACTGGCAGTTGTCAAGCTGAACTTCAGAATGATAGGTCTACCCATTATCTCCTATAAAAAATACCAACTTGAAATGAAACACTTTACAAGCTCAAGAGGTAAAGGAGCAAACTTTCTAAGAGCAGTTTGGAAATTGATAATGAAAAACGAGAACTTTATACCTTCCCATCGAGTTTGGTGATTGCATTCTCAGCTTCTTCTCTGGTAGCAAATGAGACAAAGCCATAGCCAGAAGATCTTCCTTCAGGGTCAGCGAAAACAACCCGAGCTGAGACCGGGTTGAAATCTGCAGCAGTGAAAAGCTCACGGAGATGGGTTGACCTTGCTTTCCAAGCGAGATTAGATACGTAGAGTTTGTGACGAGTGTCTCCAGGGGGAGGAGAAGGAAGAGCATTTGGTGGTTTTGGAGTAGGCTTCTTGAACCTTCTAGCAAAGTTTACTCTGATGATTCGCCCTGAGACTTCCTAAAAAAACCAACAACATAGAAGCTTGTTCAACTTCATGGATGAGCTAACAATTCAGCAAAATACCTGAGTAAGTAGTTTTAAAAGTTCGCATTTCATTCTATGATATTGAATTATCCACCTGAAAGGCTTTTACAAATTAACCAAAAAATACTCAATGACTCAATCAGAGAAGAATTAAAATAATTTGAAACTAAGAACACAGATCATCATTAGAGAAAGACAATTAAATTAACTAAGTTGATAAAAGAATGTAAAAGGTTGAAGCTTATGTGGAGAAAAGATCCCACATCGGAAGATGTGAGGGGACTTAAGTAATATATAAAGGGTTAGGGCCAATCCACTCATTGCCAATTGGTTTTGAGTTGGAATCCCATAACAAACCCTAATTTAATTTAACAGCTTACAAAAGCATCGAACTTATCAACAGCAGCTTGAGCTTCTTCTCCAGATGCCATTGTTACGAAAGCAAATCCTCGATTCTTCCCATCTTTTTGCCTTATGATCTGTGATTTTTTTTTAAAATTGAGGTTAAAAAAAAGTTTCATAGTAACACAAACAAAATTTCAATTTTTTTTTGTATGAGAAAGAACAACGACCTCGACATTGTTCACAGTCCCGCATTGTCGAAAGAGGTCGGAGATGTCATGTACACTCATGGACCAAGGAAGATTGAATACAAAAAGCTTCCTTTTAAGATTTGACTTCTGGGTTTCTTCAGTCTTATCCTCCTGCGACGTTTCATCCTCCGTCGAAGTTTCTTTCTCCGTCACGGAACATAGTACGGAGACGAGCCGCCGAGAGTTATTAATGGCGCTGGAACCTAGAGGGACGACGGGGGAGTGATTACTGGGAATCCGAAGAGTAAAGGCGGTAGGTTTAGACCGTTGAGAAAAGAGATAAGGTTTAGAGGAAGAAGAAGAAGAGGAAGAGAGTGAGAGGATGGAGAGAGCAGCTTCCAGAACCGCCATTGTTAGATTTGGCGCAAGAGAAATGGATTAGACCCGAAACAAAAGGATAATTCTTTTCTAGACCGGTTTGGTTTTCTTGAAAAGTTCTAATTGCGAACCGGATGATCTACCAACTTCGGTTCTAGCACGAGAAATTAACCGTACTTTTTTTTTGGTATACCAAGAACCAAGAAATTCCAATCCCACGTAGCACATAGCCACATACATATTGCGGTCAAAGACTCAAAATAAACAAAAATGATTAGTTTGTGAAACTCATGTATTTTCTCAAAGTCAAAAATGAGTAGTTTGTAACAATGCAAATACGAAAATTTTCAATTTTCAAATGTATTGAAAGTTATACCAAGAAAAGTCCAGCCAGTCGTCTCCAATCCATTAATCCCACCAAGTTTGATGTGATGAGTGATGACTGATGCCTATTGCACGATGTCGTTTGGTAGCAACTTGTACACACACCAACCAAACCAAACCATTTCCTATTTTACTAAACGGAACTGAAGAAAATCCAAATTCGAGAAAGAAGAAGAGTCCAACACTAAAAACTCGGAGAAGAAGAAGTAGAGAAGAGAACCATTAAGCCATTTCTTCTTCCTTCTTTACTCTGACATCCTCAAAATCCCCAAACCGTAAACCTTAATTTCTCGAATTCGTTACTGCTTGAGATTCGAGTCAGAGGTGGTTTATGTGAGGTACTGCTGACATATATACACACAACATGGCGTCTCTGGGTCTGTCGTTTCCTCCCGCCTCCAAAACGCCGACGTATCTAGCCTCGTCTTCTTCAGCTTTCTTCACTAGCTCTTCTCTATCCCTCAGGACCTCTCACTCTCGCTCCCGAAACTCTCTCTTCGCTTGTGTTGTAAGCAGTGGTCTTAAAACCCTTTTGTTACGCTATTGCTCATTCTGTATTTTTGAACTTTGATCCTTTTTTAAGTTCTCTCTATTACATTTCCGGATTTGAGTAGACCCTATTACCCATCTTGTCTAGTTTATGTTTCTGAGATTTTAATTGGTGCATGAGCTACAAAGGTTGTCCCTTTCGCTAGAATCTTGTTTGTTTTTGCGAGTATAGCTATGTAAAGGTTGTCTCTTTTGTTTGATGAATATAGTTAACTATCCAGTAACAGAGATTGAGATCTATATGAATCTCTGATTAAGTCTTGTTGTTGTTGATGTTGCTAGAAATGTGATATGCCAGAGTCATTGAATGTTGGAAACGGGAACCCAAGTATCCCAATTATTAATGAGAGGACGCTTCCAAAGTTCTTGGAATCTGCAAGGATGGAGAAATCAGTCAGTAGAACCAATACAAGGCTGAAGTTGTTCTCTGGTACTGCAAATCCAGCACTTTCTCAGGAAATTGCTTGGTATATGGGCTTGGATCTTGGAAAGGTTAACATTAAGAGGTTTGCTGATGGAGAGATCTACGTTCAGTTACAAGAGAGCGTTAGGGGATGCGACGTGTATTTGGTGCAGCCTACTTGCACTCCCACTAATGAGAACCTCATGGAGCTTTTGATTATGGTAGATGCTTGCCGAAGAGCATCAGCCAAGAAAGTAACAGCTGTGATTCCGTATTTTGGATATGCAAGAGCTGATAGGAAGGTAAGGTCTCTTTTACAAATGTTTACAGCCTTAACCAGTTTAGCTACTTTGACATGAGATGGAGGGTTTGTTGATCTTTTCTGGGTAAAATTGTATGATTTCCTTCTCGCAGACACAAGGGCGTGAATCCATTGCCGCCAAATTGGTTGCAAATCTTATCACTGAAGCTGGTGCAGATAGAGTTCTTGCATGTGATCTTCATTCAGGACAGTCCATGGGTTATTTTGACATTCCAGTCGACCATGTGTACTGCCAGGTACACCTTTAAAGCCATCTTCTTGATAGCTAGGGCCGCTCCTCATGCATTGTGTGTGTGTGTGTATGCTCCTTTCTTTGTATAATACTTTTTCACCCTTCGTGTGTTTAATTTTTCCAGCCTGTGATACTTGATTATCTTGCTAGCAAGTTAATTCCCTCAGAGGATTTGGTAGTGGTTTCTCCTGATGTTGGTGGAGTAGCCAGGGCACGCGCTTTTGCAAAGAAACTATCAGATGCACCACTTGCCATTGTCGATAAAAGACGTTCTGGACACAATGTTGCTGAGGTATCCTTTTCTTTCAAAGTCAGAGTTTGCTCACCAACACCGCTTGCTTCCCCTCAAGTTCACATATGTTATACTTTCCTTTCAGGTCATGAACCTAATTGGGGATGTAAGAGGGAAGGTGGCAATAATGGTGGATGATATGATTGATACCGCTGGTTAGTAAAACTGTGTGGAGTTGTCATGTTACCAACAAACCAAGCTTCCTGTCTCTCTCTATAGATTCCCCATCAAGATCAGTAAAACCCCCTTCTCCTTTGTCAGGCTGAATCCTCTTAGAACCAATCTTGTTCTGTTTTATCTCAGGAACCATTGTAAAAGGAGCAGCTTTGTTACACCAGGAGGGTGCTCGGGAGGTCTATGCATGCTGCACACACGCTGTTTTCAGGTAAACCACTAAACTACAGTTTGTCTTTGAACAAGTCTCAAAATCACTACTTTCTAAAGCATATTTGTTTTGGTTTGGTTTCAAATGAATCAATGGGAAGCCCGGCTGCAATAGAGCGATTATCAGGGGGTTTGCTTCAAGAAGTGATAGTGACAAACACATTACCAGTAGCAGAAAAGAATTACTTCCCGCAGTTGACAATTCTATCAGTGGCCAATCTTCTTGGTGAGACCATTTGGCGTGTCCATGATGATAGTTCCGTCAGTAGCATTTTCCTTTGACCACCCCTCATTGCAACCATTTGAACGGTTCTTGGTTTTTGTTAGCCGGATGAAGGGTCGGTTTAGAAAGTGTATCCCGGTTAATGTTCTAACCGGCAAACTTCACCAAATTTGCTTGCTTTGTCTTTTGATAGCTTAGGTTTTTTGAATTCTTACTTGCTCCACATCTCATTATGGATCCACCTTGGTCTTGAACATATTTTTTGATTATGGTATACACAAGTTTCTCAGTTAATACAGCAAACTAGATACATATGACATGCAAATTGGCTCAAAATCATTTTGACAAATTGACAAAAGGATACAAATCTATACGGGCCAAGTCCAAAAAGAAAACACACAAAAAGCCCAGAAGAAGAATAAGGAGTCAAAATTAGGGCTTCTATATATTTAGTTTCAATTAGTATATATAGCACAACCACGTCAACTTTTTAAGACAAGCCTATACCTAGTTCTGTGCTCCGTCTCATTATTAGAGTTTGGTCTTCTTCTTTGATTTTTTAGATTAGCTTCAGCTTTTTTGTTTTGTCTTGATTTTGTGGTTACGAGTTTTAATAGATGAGCTGTGATGAAAAAAACCGTGTGCCAGAGATGGGATTACTCATCGCTGACGGTAAAACACAACCCTCTAAGAAGTTCTGAGCTTTTCTATATCTTAATTATCTTTTCCTCCGGATTTTGAAGATTTTTTTTTTCGGATTTATTTAAGGATTTTGTATTTTTTTTTTGGAGTCGAGGTGACGATAGAAATTCACAGGTCTGTCAATCCACTGAATCTTGTGATGTAATTGTGTTCTCGACAGGTTCTGATCGACTCCTGATTCAAATCCTTTAATCTTTTTTTTTTTTAAAGTTGGTTTGATTTTGGATCTGAGTAAAGGATGAATCTCATATTTTGATGTTATTTGAGACTGAACTTATATTGATGTTTTATTCACCTTGGAGAACTGATACTCAGATTCTTAGCTTCTTCTTGTTTTTGGTTGACTTTAAAAATTTGGTGTTTTAGTTTTCTTATAATGGGCAGATGATGAAATCATATTTCATGGGTAATTTGCGTCTGAATTTTTGTGATGCTAACTTTTATGATTATCTGATGCCCTGCAAAGAAAATGTTTTTTTTTACTAGTTTCACAGGCAATTATAATTGATACTACTTTGTTAATTGATTTAACTTGTTCAATTAATCTTTGATCATATCAGCTTGGGAACTTTGAACATTGCACTTATGCAGAGGACTCATTGCTGAGGTGGCTTGCAAAAGATGTGGAGAGCTGGAGGATGCGATCCATGTGCTGGTTAATTGCAGTTATGCTAAGCAGGTTTGGGAGCTATCTCCATTGGTGAAGCCCCCGGTAACAAGCATGATCCACTCGATGCATGACTTGTTGATAGAAGCCAAGGAGATGATCACGCTTCCTCCGATTGGGTTGGGAATTACTCCCCTCTTCCCATGGGTGTTCTGGTTCTTGTGGAAGGCCCGGAACCGGCTAGTGTTCGAACGTAAGGAAACCGCAGCCTCAGAGACTTGTGTGAAGGCGCTGTCGGAAGCACGGAGTTGGCATTTGGCGAATCTGGGACAGAGCTCTCGGACCCCTTCCTCGCGTCGTAGCCAAGTTTCAAAACCTCATAAAGACGCCTTCTCCTGCTTTACAGATGCGTCGTGGCAGCAATCGTCGCATTCTTGCGGACTGGTTTGGATTATCAAATCGCCCTCTGCAACGGTGTGCCTTCAAGGCACCGCTTCAAGACCCTTTGTGTCGTCGGCCCTGGTGGCGGAGGCACTAGCTTTAAAGGCTGGAATCCAGGAAGCCTTAGCTATGGGTGTGTCAAGATTGGCCTGTTTTTCGGATTGTTTGGTTCTTGTCCAACTTCTCAACTCTGGAGGCCATGTTAATGAGATCGATGGGGTTTTGGAGGATATCCATAATGCTCTCGGCTCGTTCTTATCATTTTCTTTTCACTTTATTCCTAGAGCTGAAAACTCTCAAGCAGACGCACTTGCAAAGTCTGCTTTGAACTCTTGTACCTCCTCCTTCGTGAGGATTTAAATTTGATCTTAATATATTTGGTTTACAAAAAAAAAAAAAAAAAAAAGAACACTGAGATGGAAATTAATTCAACATTGCACTTGGCTTAAGCTGTTTATTCCAATAAACAGAGACCAATTCCATACCCAGGAGAAAAACGTTAAAAGTCTTACTTTCGCACCAACAAAACGCGTAATTTAATCTTGGTTAATTTGTAATGATAAAACATTTTCTTGAATTCAGACATTTACAAACCTACAGTTCTCTCTTATTTCGCCTTCAATACCAGTAAGAACATTGATGCTACCCATTTTCAACATGGATTCCACAAAATCTATGAAGAAGAGGTCTTGGTCCACTGCGTATTCCCATATTTTTCGAAAGATCTCTCCTTCGTGATCTTCTGTGACCAGAACGTTATCTGAAATCAGCAACCCTTTCCCCTCTAACAGATTTATGTAATAATGGTTATCAAAGTATGCTTCTGTCTTGATATCCAATGGTGACAGTTCGTTGTCACGGCTTGAATCTTTGCATTGTGACCGTAGGACTCGCCTGAATGTGCTGTGTCTCTTGAACTCGTCCACGTAGAACGTTTGTTCCATGTTTGGTTGAACAATGCGTTGCTTGAAGCTCAAGCATCTCGCTTTTCCTATTGTATGAGCACCCGAAAGAGCAATGAGATCTTGAATGTCGAGGCCTTGTTGTTTGAAATTGTTGATGAGGCTGTCGAGGGACGAGTTTGGTGCTGGAATAAATTGGTTTGCGCCTGCGAAGCTTGCTTTTAATGAGTCTCTTCTTCCTAGCAAAACTTCCCACCATGGTCCACCTCTCTGTTGATGCCAAACAATATTTGTATATTAAGGAAATTGACCCCTTAGATTTTGATTTGATCGGAAAGAAGCAAGGAGTCAGGGGAGATTACCAGGAAGACAGAGTCACGAGCGGCCATAGCGATGATATCGGAACAGGACACGGTTAGAGGACATGCATCTTCGAGGAGGTACTTAATGTAGTCGATTACTTCAAATCCACGTAAAGAGTTCACATTAGGAGTTGCTTGTTTCTCACTCACCATATCTCCATGTGTGTCCAAGAGCACAGACGCATCACAACCCTAGCCCCACAATAAATCCAACACTTGAATATCAAAATTGACGGACTAAGAATCTGAGAGACAATCGCACTCTCACACACGCCAATTCAAGAAGTATGCTAGAATTTGAGCCTCACAGCTACTTGAAAAAGTTATGACTCAAAAACTCAAAAGTGAAGAAATAAAAAGAGTAGAGAGGGACGAGTTCTAACCAAGACGAAGCAGTCGTGGAACTGAAGACGAAGAAGAGAAGCTGCCATACGAGGATCTTTGAGAACAGCAACCTCGACGTTATGCTTCACGATTTCCTCTGCTAATGGGCAACTCTCTTTATAAAAATCCTTCAGTAATGGTCCTCCAAATTCCCCCAAAGCCGATGTTGTAATTGCAAAAAGCACAATTAAAGAAAACCATAGCTTCATTTGGTATTTTATCTCCATTGGAAAGTTATGTCATGTGTTTCTGCGCATCTCTATCTTTTAATGTGTATGTGCATAATGAATGTATGTGTGTGCTTTGTTAATCAATTAATGTTCTCTGTATGTTATCATATGTCGTTATATGTGTTTTCATGCCCAATTTTTACCACAAAGGATGTTACGGTTTTATCAACGGTAGATACAACCAAATTGACCAACAGAGACCTAACTTGCCTTATGAGTTTGGATACGTGATTATAATATAATGGAGACATATGTATTATTTAAAAACAAAAGTTGGACGGAACTGACCGGAACTAGGAGTCTAGGATGCATGAATATAAGATTCATATCCATGACAGTGACCCTTAAGATACTACAACACACAAACACAACAAAGAAGGTTTACCAAATGTAATGGTTATATATCTTTTAAGGTTACCAAATTATACTAATTGTTATATATCTTTTAAGGTTACAAAATTTTCTTAATAATTTTAGTTGGACTGGCTTTGTGGAGATGTTAGATGCATTTTAAGGATAACAAGTTATAAAGATCTGTGTATGATGGAAAAAATAATCTCAATGTGTTAGTTTTAGCTCTCTGCTTCATCTTCTTAAACTCTTATTTTGTGATGTTGGTGATAGAGTGTATGCAAATATAGGAAATAAGCATGACAAACGAAAGATATTGGAACAGAAAGACAGAAAAAAGAACCCTCCTAGTGAGCGGCGTCTTCATCCTCGCAGAACTTGGTGTATTCCTTTGGACCCATCAAAGATTCCAACTCCGCGGGGCTGCTCGGCTTCACTTTGATCATCCAGCCATCTTCGTAAGGGCTTGAGTTGATCTACATAGCATACAATTGCCAAAGCATTGCTTATATGTTGTCACATGTGAGATGGTAATTAACTTAACTATATTTCCTTAAAGACTTTAAAACCATACCAAGCCTGGTGATTCTGTAAGCTTCTTGTTAACCTCAATAACTTCACCTGAGATCGGTGATAAGATCTCACTTGTTGCCTTCACACTCTCCACTGCTCCAAAGTTTTTCTCTTTGCTCACCGAAGTATTTTCCTCTGGGAGTTCCACAAACACAACTTCACCTAAATGTTCCTGCAACATCAGTGTCATGTCTCCTCTTTCTTCAGCCAATAACTTTACACATCTATCATTATCTTTATAACCATTCTCCAAAGAGACAAAAACACTAATCCAGTTCCAATGTGACAGAGTTATTACTTTGATCTAACAGTTAGATTACATAATAGGAACCTGAGAGAGCCTTTGTTACCTGAGCATGAGCAGTGATGCCAATGGTGGCAACAGAGCCTTCATGTTTAACCCACTCGTGTGAATTTGCATACTTCAAACCCTCCAACACTACAAAGCAAAACAGAAACACTCATATCAACAGTTTAAAAAAAAAGCTATGTAACACACACACACACCAACAACCACAATTACTAAACACCTGTGGAGAAGCATCTAGAGATTGAGAAAGCTTGAGAGAGATGAGACTTGGAGACAGAAGAAGAAAGCTTGAGAGCGTTTGCTGTAGAAGAAGCCCACATTCTCAGTGCCATTTTTGTTTGCCTTCTCTCCCTTCTTTTCTTGCTCTTTGTGTTTTGTCTTCTCCAAATATAGAGGAGATCTCAAAGATATTCTCTCTCTGTGCTTTTGTGTGTGTGAGTGTGTTCTATCTTTAATATGTAAGGCAGAAATTGAAGGCCTCATCCTCTGCCTATGGTGTGTATGAAAAGTGTAACCCAAACCTTCTCTATGACACAGAAGCTCTTGAAATTACTTTTTTGGGTTCCTTTTATTAGCTTTTCCATGGGACAAAGTAATGGCTCCTAGCATCCAACTATATATATTTGGTAATAATTTCATGTAATGTACTAATGCAGATTAAATGCTAAGTAAAAGGGTAATTGTGTAGTTAATATTTTTTGTCATTTCAATCAGATAAGACAGAAAATTGTGCACAGGATTGAATGTATTCAAACATTTTAGGACAAGGTATCCAAACATTTTAGGACAAAATGTTTTTTCATAAATATCATCGAAGTTTTGGAGCTCTTTAGCTTTCTGTTCCAAAACTTGGGGGTTAAAATAGAATTAATGAATATGTTCGGGCAGATATGCAAAATTTAAAACTCAAGTCGACTCTCCGACATCGGAGAAAGAGCAAGCAAGTGAGAAAACAGAGTTTGTTTTTCAATCCCCAATTCGAAACCCTAATCCTCAATCTCTCGTGAATTTTCTGAGAAGCTTGAAGGTATAGTAAAATTGCACACGATTCGAAGTGGAATGGTGAAATCAATCGAAGAAGTGAGCTCTGATTCGACCAACAATGGCACAGTCGAGATCACGTACAAAACCATCGGCCCAGCTCGGCCGTCTCAAATTCGTGTGGCGTCTCATATCAAAGTATGGAATTTTCTTCATTCTTTTTTATATCTCGCAAAGTGTGTTGTGTGTACGAAGAAGAGGATTGATCCTGAGCTGATTCAGGTTCGTGATTTGAGATATGCAATTGCGGCTAAGGGTAACTATCCCGTGGAAAATTTAAGAGTGATTCTTCGTGGAAAGGCACTGCAAGACGAAGAAGATGGAGATGATTTATACGTTACACTTAAGGACCAAGGTAACACATACTCTGCTGAAATGTTATAAGCATCAATGCTGCTAATCTTAGTTTCTTCAATGGGTCTTAAGATTATGCATAAGTCTTGGTTTCTTGTGTAGATTCCTTTATCGTTGCTGTAATACCAAAGGCACCAGCTGGAGCTGAGATCTTTGAGGACGATGATGATGATTTGGTAAAAAACAAATTATTTTTTATCTGATGTTTAACTCTTAGAAGATTGGTTTGTTTCTGTGGTTCTAATTGGTTATTTTGGCATTACAGAAGTTTAAGCTCCCACCGTCAGCAAGCCGGTGGAAGAGGAAGCTTTACTACTTTCTTCGTAACAAGTTGAAGTTTCCAGGTGAATTCATTAATCTTTCACACGCATCATCTGTAATTTCCAACAACGTATGAGACAGTGGTTCATTGATCCGTGTTGTGTGATTATTGTAGATATCATACTTATGGGAATTTTCTCTTTAAGTCTGAAGATGTGGGTTATTATCACCTTATGGTTTATCTTGGCGCCTATTGCCCATCGTTGGGACCTTGGCCCTATATTTGTAAGTCATCTTCAATCTCTGGATTCCTGAAAATGTCTCAAGTTTTCGCAATGCCATTGGATATGCGTTTATGAGACATCTTTTATACATAGATGTTATAGACATTATCACTTAAAACTCCCTAACAAGTCGTTTCTGTTTTACTTCCTTTGATTTTTTTTTTCTCTTTTACGGGTTTCAGTTACTAGGGACTGGCTTTTCAATCATCTTGCTCAATCTTGGTAAACGACAGCCTGGTGATGTTAGGTATGTACATTTTACCAACAAAAAACTTTGGCCTCTGTTGATCTGACTGACATAGCAACTCATTCGATTAGGACTGTGGTTTTTAATTTACTCTGGTTGATGTTTGCTGCAACTTTAGATACCAAATTCAAAAAATAAAGAAGAGGAAACTCTTGATTGTTTGAGGAAATAGAAACACTCATTTAATTAAAACGTTAATATCCTTGGTAACTTTGGAGAATGTGGGAAAAAAAGTCTGGAAGCATAAGATTCTGCTAGTATTCTTATTAGCTGGAAAGTGGAACCCTCATGAGTTTCAAGCTGTGAAAAATCTTCTCTTTTGATTGTTAGAACTGAATAAGTGCGGTCCTTTTTCATGCTTTCTTTCACAGTGCATATTCCATATTCAACGAGGACTTTAGAGAGCTTCCGGGTACATACAATGCAGATCGTATAGACCGGGACATACGAGCAGGCCAGATATGATGCAGAATTGCTTCAAAACCACTGCTTGGTAAGATTCACACAACAGACAAAAAGTATATATATACTTGTTATAATCCAATGTGCAACCAAGATCAGTGGTTTTTTTTTTGTCCTGTCCGATTGAGACACAAGACAGAGCATGACAGTACTTAGAGACCAAAATTCCCATTGATGTACATACGTGATCTAATATCTTTCTAATTCCATGATCGATGGTCCGTGTTGTACTCGAATATTAAGATTCCATTACGTATAAAAATAAATATAAGTGTGATGGTTGTAAGATTTTTTTTTGACATAGATTTATTGATGTAATGTGTGTGAAAATGAGTTGTAGGTCAACTTAGGTCCCATCAGAACTTGATTGAGCCTTTAGGTGTGAAATAAAATTCAGTAACCAAATCTGCTTTGCTAGTGGTAAGGTGGGTGGCTGACGCTTTATTAGCTACCTTTGACAATGTCCCTGCCTTATAAATAAGTTGAAGAGAAAATAAAATAAAACTAATTCAAAAGTCTATGGAACTATGAAAGTATGGAATGAAAGATTTCATATTAAAAAGGTATGTATGTATGCCCTTTAACTAACATATATACACCTCGTAAACGCGGTTCTGAATTTAAATTCAAATCACTTTTGCTTTTTACAAGATTTGGTGAAGAAAATAAAAAAAATACAAATAAAATAAGTTTCCTTTTGTGGAAGAAATTGTAGGAATTGCATTTTCCTGAATAAAAAAGAAATTATGCCTTTGAGAAAGGGTTGTCTTGGTTATGACTTGGGAGGGATTGTGATTAGTGGGTGGAAGTTGGGAGTGGCTTTTGCCAATTCTTGACGGCACGTAACGTTGTTTTAAGGAAATGTCAAACTTCACTCGGTTATCTACAAAATTTGTGTCTTTCAGTCTATGGTATATCTATATGCTTAATTCAAATGTGAGTTTTTTGTTTTGGGTATAATTTAGAAAATTAGAAGGCAAGTATGAGTACATAAATGTGATAATTATTTAGTATATATCAGAAGATGAACAACAAAAATCAGCAAATTTCCATGAAACAAAGGTAGATGTCTACTAAAAGAATGTATATAGGACAACATTTTAGCAAAAAAAAAAAAAAGAACTATGAGGAATCAATCACTTTGGAATAAGAGACACTCCAAGTAAGGATAAGTTTGAATATGTGTAACCTAAATCGAAACAAAAGCCTGAAATCTCTCTATTACTTCTACTTGAGAATTGAGATGAACAAAATAAAGATAAAAATTAATTAATAAAAGTAATTAGAAGGCAAAGGGGGGTCACTGGGGATGGGGGGACAAGACAAGAAGTCTTAGCGGGAAAGGGAATCCGACAAGTGATGACGTCGTTTCAGCAGAATGAGTCTACGAAGCGGGCCCCACTTGTCAATACCCCTCGTTGACTATTTTTTGATCTCCGCGGAGGACCCTCGACGCCTAATAATCCCCCTCTTAACTAATGTTTAGTGTCTAGATTTAACTGTATTGCTTTAACAATTACAAAATATATGAAGTAGACTATTCGAAACATTATAACCAATAATATTAATTTAAACCTTTTAATTGGCAATATGTATTGTTTTAAACGATTATATATAGATCGATTTATCTATCTATTAAATCAGACCAACTATTTTAAGACGAATTAAAAAAATATGCTCGGGAAAACAAATCAGTGAGATGAGTTGTGGTAATTGGTATGTTCGCGTAGATAAATGACAAAGCCTAGGATTCTATATATTAGCTGTAAATGTCTTTGGGTTTGTGATACTCTCTTAACTAATTTTTCTTCCATTCATTTTTTTTTTCTTTTTCTTTTTCAAACATACATAATTTTTAGTAACAAGTCTTATTTTCAACGTAATTTATTCTTAAAAAAAAATTATTTAAAATATATTTATCAACATGAAACAAAATTTGAATTGAAAACAACAACATCTAACGTATATCAGCTGACACAAAATTTAAACTACGTTTGATAATTTGATTGGTCTTTTTTTCTTTCACTTTTTTTACGTAACGTAAATCTTATTAACAACAAGTCATGTCTTCAATGTGACATGTTAATAATAACAAGGAGTTATTATAAAAATATATTTAAAGATGTACAACCCAATTTTGTATGCAAAAACAACATTATGTAACGTATGCGGACTTGAACAAAAAATAAATTGCATTTGACTACTGGATTCCCGTCTTTTCTTCTTTCACTTTTCTTTTTTTCATTCTCATTTTCAAGAAAAAACGTAAATCTAATAGCAACATGTCATGTCTTCAACGTGATTTGTTGATAATAATAATGATTATAAGATATACAACGATATATATTTAACACGTAAAAACAAAAAATGTATGCAAAACAACAATATGTAACGTATACTAACTGCACCAAAAAATGTGTTTGACTAGTGCTGTAAAAGTTTGCGTTTTGATATGCGTTACATTTGAATATACAGGTTGAAAATCAGTAACATTAATTTGGTTGAATTAGTAATTTTTTTTGGTGGAGTTGTATGTAATTTTTAAAACCGATCAATTAAATTTAAATAATCTAATTGATTTGATAGAATATTTTGTTAAAAATTTGAGAAAATATGTTAAAAATTTGATAGAATATTGTGTAATGTGAGTTATTAGCAAATAAAAGTTTGTAGTATGCTAATAATACATATGAGCGCAAACAAAGCAAATGAGAAAAAGCTTTCTTACAAGAATCCTTTAAACCCGAGCCTCGATTTTCCCTTTTTTTTTTTTTTTTTCCTTTTAATAATTTGTTTTTCTCTCAATGACCAAAAAAGAAAAGTGGTGAATGAAAAGAGATTCTTTTCTTCAGATTAATTTTTAGTTCAATTAATATAAAAACTGTATTATTATATTTAATCCAAGGTAATTATTAGTTTAGAACTTTACTAACGCGACGCCTCGTGGAGTAAAAAAGCTAATAACGTGAACACATCAAGTTATTCTAATTATAGCAAGTTGTTAACAAGAGTCAAATTATAAATTCCAATCTCTAATGATGTTTTCTTATAATGTAAACAAAACAGAGAAAGTAACTTATCTATGGTACTGTAAGAGTGCGGTTTGTATTTCTTACTATATAATATCACTAATTAAAACTTGAACAACTTGATTAATTTTCCTCAGATGGTAATTAACAGAGAATGTTGGTGGTAGTTACGTAAATATGAGCCAAGAAAAAGCGGAAAAAAGTGAAAAAAAAAAGAAAGAAGAAGAAGAGAGAGTCAATGTTTCTTCTGCTAATTCAAAAAAAAAAAAACCCACTAAAGTCGTCTACTCAGCTTTAAAAATAAAAACATATTTAAATCCCAAACAAAACGACAAAAAAGGTCTCTCGCTCTCTTCTTACTTCTTCTTTCTTCACACTCTTTTCAATTTTAGTATTTTCTTTCTTCTTTCACCTCCCAAATTCAAAAATCAAAGTTTTCTCTCCGAGAAATCATTTTTCTTTTTTAAAAAAAAAAGAAGAAGAAAGAAGAGAGTGTTGGAAACCAAATGTGATGGGAAGTGGATTCTCCTCCGTCTTTCCTTGCTTTAATCAAGCTCACCGTAACCGTCGCCGTCACTCATCTGCGGCGAATCCGATTCAGTCTCTCTGTGAGCCGTTGGATGAGACTTTAGGCCATTCCTACTGCTACGTCCCTTCTTCTAACCGCTTCATTTCTCCCTTTCCTTCCGATCGATTTGTTTCTCCTCCTGCTTCTTTCCGGTTATCTCCTTCTCATGAACCGGGTCGAATCCGAGCTTCCGGATCGTCCGAGCAGCTTCACACCGGCTTTAGAGCTATTTCTGGCGCTTCCGTTAGTGCTAACACCTCCAATTCCAAAACTGTCCTTCAGCTTGAAGACTTTTACGACGATGCCACTGAGAGCAGTTTCCGCGGCGGCGGCGGCGGAGTTAGGAGCAGTGTTGTGAATGCCATTGGCTTTGAAGGAACCTCCTCCTTTAGCGCTCTTCCGCTCCAACCTGGTCCGGATCGCTCGGGTCTCTTCATGTCGGGTCCGATCGAAAGAGGAGCCACTTCTGGCCCGTTAGAACCCCCTGCCGGAGAGATTTCGAGATCTAGTTCCGCCGGCGTGCATTTCTCAGCTCCGCTCGGTGGTGCGTACTCGAAGAAGAGACGGAAAAAGAAGAAGAAGAGCCTCTCGTGGCATCCGATTTTCGGCGGGGAGAGGAAGCAGCGGCCCTGGGTTCTTCCGGTGTCGAATTTCGTCGTCGGTGCGAAGAAGGAGAACATTGTGAGACCCGACGTCGGAGCTACAGCGACGTCTGCCGGAGAGAACGATTTACAGTGGGCATTGGGTAAAGCAGGAGAGGATAGAGTGCAGTTAGCTGTTTTTGAGAAGCAAGGATGGCTCTTCGCTGGAATTTACGACGGTTTCAATGGACCTGACGCTCCGGAGTTTTTGATGGCTAATCTCTACCGTGCTGTTCATAGTGAGTTACAGGGTTTGTTCTGGGAGTTGGAGGAAGAAGATGATAATCCAACAATACCTAATTCCTCCGATGTGACTAGGTTAGCTAGTGATACTCTAGAATTAGAGCAGCGAGGTCAAGTTGACGAAATGGCAAGTTCGAGCTGTCCCGCGACAGGGAAGGAAGACAACGAGATAGGAAAGAGATTAACGTCTTCATCAGAGGTGGTTGAAGTCAAGGAGAGGAAACGGCTTTGGGAGCTTCTTGCAGAGGCTGAAGCAGAAGATGCGTTAGATCTTTCAGGTTCTGATAGGTTTGCATTCTCGGTGGACGATGCTATCAGTGGAGGCAATGCTGTGTCTGTGGGAAGTAAGAGATGGATGCTTTTGTCAAAACTGAAGCAGGGTTTATCAAAACAGGGCATTTCTGGGAGGAAGCTGTTCCCATGGAAGACTGGTGTGGAGGAAAATGAAACGGAGGAGGTAGATAATGTTGATGTGGAAGATCGGGTTGATAAGAGAAGGAAGAGACGAAAGGCGGGTACGATAGATCATGAGTTGGTTTTAAAGGCAATGTCAAATGGTCTTGAAGCCACAGAGCAAGCATTCCTGGAAATGACTGATAAGGTTCTCGACACCAACCCTGAGCTTGCACTGATGGGTTCGTGCTTACTGGTTGCACTGATGAGGGATGATGATGTGTATATAATGAACATAGGGGATAGTAGGGCGCTTGTTGCACAATGTCAGGTAGAAGAAACAGGTGCGGGTGTGGAGACATCAGGAAGAGTAGAAGAGAGACGCATTGATTTAGAGAAAGAAAATGTAAACAAAGAGCCTTCGGTCGTGGATGGTAGCGATAGTACAGTGAACAATGAAGCTCCTTTGCCGCAAACGAAACTGGTTGCCCTGCAGCTAACAACAGATCACAGCACGAGCATCGAAGATGTAAGTCTGTCCTTGTGAAAGCTCTTTAATCATTTTTGCAGTTGCTTGGTCTTTTGCAATCTAGAAATATACTGTCTAGATTATAAGTAGTTTTGTGGTCCTCTTAACCATATTGTTGTTTCTGTAGGATACTTTGAGGTTCCTTTAGCTAATGTTGCTTTGATTGTTTTTCACAATGTTGTTGTTACATGATACTTTGGATTGATGAACTCAGGAAGTAACAAGAATAAAGAACGAGCACCCGGATGACAACCATTGCATAGTGAATGACAGAGTGAAAGGACGGCTTAAGGTGACTAGAGCGTTTGGAGCAGGGTTCTTAAAACAGGTTAGGCAAAATCTTCAGTTTGGAATACAAGAATATTTTCTTTTATCATTCCGTAATTCTCACAAAAGAAAGTGAAATTGCAGCCTAAATTGAACGATGCTTTACTGGAAATGTTTCGAAATGAGTACATTGGTACAGATCCATACATATCATGCACACCTTCCCTTCGTCACTACAGGCTAGCAGAGAATGATCAGTTTATGGTTCTCTCATCTGATGGACTGTACCAATACCTGAGTAATGAGGAAGTTGTTTCTCTTGCCAAGGAGAAGTTTCCAGATGGAGATCCTGCTCAGCATGTGATACAGGAACTTCTAGTCCGTGCAGCCAAGAAAGCTGGTAACAAATAGAAAACTTACCTTATTCTTTTTCCTTTGGTATAATCTTTTTAAGGTTTTGGAAGAGGATTACATATTTGGGGTATATGATTGTTTAAAAACAGGAATGAACTTTCATGAGCTTCTGGATATCCCGCAAGGAGATAGAAGAAAGTATCACGACGATTGCACTGTATTAGTGATAGCACTTGGAGGAAGCAGGATCTGGAAGTCATCAGGAAAGTACCTTTGAGACCATAAACCACACAATTTGAAGGCAACGGAAAAAAACTCTTCCCTATAAATTAGCCTCTTTTGACGTTTAATGCAGCAGAAGAAGATCAAAAGGGTGCCGCCAAGTTGTCTTGCTTTTTGTTTCCTTCCTCTATGTTTCTTAGCAAATTTTGGGTCAGATAGGTTGGGGTTTCTTTTATTTTAATAGGGTAGAGAGATTGGAATAGAGGTGATAACTAAAAACAAAAAAAAACCAAAAAAAAAAAATATATGTAATTAAGGGGGTGGAGACAAAAGGGAAATACATAGAACATTTTTCTCCTGGGAAAGAAATATATAAGAAAAGAAAAAAATCTTTTAACATATATTTATTTATTTACTTCTGTTTGCTTATTTCTTTGATCAAATGTTCATTTATAGTCTTTTAAGTTGAACCTTGCTCCAAAAATTCTTTTCTCTTCAATGTTGAACTTGAACATATTTTTAAACTGGACTGAATGATTGTGTTTTTTCTTAAATTATAACTTCTATATATTGTCGAATGTAAGTAATCGCTCGCAACTATATCAACCTTTTTTTTGTTAGCTATATGAAAACGTTTTTACATATATGAAAAGGGAATACAAAATTTTATATGTAAAACCGCCTACACCACAGCTCAGCCACTGGTTTTGGGCATTTTCTTGGATGTAGCTGCAAAAATAAACATAAGCAGTGAGATGATTTTGGGTTAGAGATCGAACTCTTTATCATTAGAAAACATAAGAGTCTTAGACCAAGCAAAAGTACAGAAAACAATACCATCTTCAACATCCTTAAGCTGATAATAGTGTGGAGCTATCTCAATCAACCACTCTGGCTTTAACTCCGTTACCTGGCAATTCCCCAAGGTACAAGAATAAACCCGACGAATGAATACAGAAGAAGAAGAAAAAGAATCAACCGAAAGAAATTCCCCCCCGTGTGGTTTAAAAAGAAGAGAAAAAGCAGATTTTTACCTGTCTCATGTACTCCTTAGAGGTAAGAACTAGTTGATGATACACAACCCATCTCGGCAATACCTAACAATATTATCGAAGTAAGGGTTCATATAATCAGTATCCAAGATTTTCAGAATTGATAGATTTGTAGTTAATCTTCTTTAGAAACTGAGAATTAAACTGAACCTGAGATAAGCCAGAGGCTGGATGTATGTGCACGGTTTGGGGATGCTTCGCTGTTCGGTATGATCCATTCTTCTGTAGCTTGGCGGTGTGTGGAAAGAAACCTGAGAATAAATATACAACTTCTATAGCAACAGCTCATATAGCTCTTGATGAATTAACAATTATGAAACTTACCAGCTACGATGGATTTTCTAATTGAATCCAACTCGTTCAAGTTTGAGCTAACTTCTATTTCAACTCTCTCAAGAAGACCCTTCAACTGATCACGGATATCTCTGGCTCTTTTCATACTCCGAACCTATATACATATGATACCAAACCAATGTTACAGATAAAACGAGATAATTAGAACTGAATATGATGATATATGTACTTATATACCTGAATATAGTTTTCATAGCACCACTGTGTTGAGTAGTTTGTTTCCTTCCACGAATTGTAAATCTTTCACAAAACAAAAAAGACATCAATAAACTGTGAGATTGCAAAGCAAAAGAGGAAGGGGGGGGA